>NW_015623473.1:309124-317708 GCF_001515625.1 Sinocyclocheilus rhinocerous | reverse complement strand
CTGATAATATTAATAATAATAATATCACTTTTTTGTCTCTTAGAAATGCACATTTGATAGTAGCTTGAGATAGGATGCAGAGGTACATTTTTGTGCATTATCAAAATCAGTAGCATCTGTAAAAATTGTAGCAACCTCAGTTTTATATGGTTAAATTTAATTCTGACCAAGTTTTTATTTATTTAGTTTTAAATTAAGCATCGGTCTCCCATAGTAACATACATTAAAATCATTATAAACACAGTTAAAACCACACAATATAGCACCTCAATACCATGGTAAAAATATAACTATATTGTTTTTAAGTAGCCTATTTGTATGATAAACAGTAGTCTAAAAATATTCAGTATAAATGCACACATGCTATAGCTTAATCACAAATACATACTATAATTATATACCATTACTCCTGTAATAAAATTCAATGTGAATCTCCCACATTTCTGCCACAATACCATGGTGCAGTGAGTGTTACTACAGTAAATCCATGGTAAATGATAACGACGTGTAGATTGAAAAGCCTTCTGGCTGTCTCGTAGCACACAGTGTTTCTCCTGTTTGGCTTTAAAGGGGTCATATGATGCTTTTAAAAAGAACATTATTTTGTGTATTTGGTGTAATGAAATGTGTTTAAGCGGTTTAAGGTTCAAAAAACACATTATTTTCCACATACTGGACGTAGGTATGTTGGGGCGTGTTAGAACGAGCCGTTTTAGGTAGGCGTGGCTGACTCTTAACTTTTATAAAGAATATCTCTTTGGATTTGAGACTTTAGTCTTTGCAACTTTACAGATCTTCTTTATGCACCAAGAGCTTGCAACACTCCAAAGAGAAAGGAAAAATTGAAATCGCATCATATGACCCCTTTAAACTATTTTAAATCACAGAGTTTCACACAGCGTTTCACACTGGATCTCACAGCGCTGTTTAGTGCTCGCGTGAGCGAGTAAACACATCTGCTCAAGTGAGCTCGCGCCACGTGGCAATTTGAACTTTGATCCAAGCGGATAAATGGTCCGAGTGGTGCGATTCAAATGAGTCGCGCTGTTTCGTTCCGCTTTTGGCGCATAAACATTATATCGAACATTTATCGAACCCTTCATATCGTTTTATCGAGAAAAATTACATCGTGATAATTATCGTTAACGAATTATCGCCCAGCCCTACCATATATGATATGATACTTTTTTCAATTACTTTTCAAGTACTTTGTGCCTTTTATGTCTTGAGGAACAAATGAAATTATGAAAGAAAATCGTGAGATTGTATTTTTTTTTTGTCCTTTCCTTTATAGAGGAAATAACAGATTATTTCCTCCATGACAAAATCTATGACGTAATCTCCACAGATCTGGAAGGCTGTTTCTGTACTCTCTCTTTGTCTCTCTGTCTTTGAACATTGCTCTACATTTAGGAAACCCCTCACAAATATAATGATGCTTAATGACTGTCTTCAGGTCTTTAAGGAGACCCTTGACCACCACAATTATATAATGAGTGTAGAAACTAAAAATCCCCATGCAGCCACAAGAGTTCTTCATCCCTTAATCATAGTTGAAAGTTACAGGCCTCAATTTGTAAAGAGACAGATGACCCATGACATCACAGTACATGGATGTCAGAGGTGGACTTTGACTTCTTAAGTACTTATAAGGACAAAAATAAGGTCTTTTTAGAAAACATTTCTCCATGCCCTCCCTATTTTTAAGAGGGATCCACCAAATGAACTAACCAAACTCACATTTCTCACCAAATCATCCGAACAGGAGATGGATATATACTTTTATCCATCCAATTTTCTATCTTCGTACTCTGTATGTCAGCAATTTGTGTCCGACAAAAACATCTAAAAACAAATTTGATTGATCAACCATGATTGATAACATTCACAGACGGCTGAGCAATGCAAGTTTCCTCTGCGTCCAACTTTCTCAGTGATCATGTCTGACAATCAGCAGCTGTGTTGTTCCACTCCAGCCATGTTAAAGAAAGCATCTGCTCAGAGAACTGCCTGTTCCTCAGGGCTTGAGATCACTGTGGAGATTTACGACTCGAGATGTTGATAAGAAAACAAAGACATTTTTACAGGAACACTGAGGTCTTCGGCTTATTTTACTGTTACTTTAAAAGGTCTGATTTGAAATAAGCTTGATACTCTAACTGTATGTCAACAGTTGTCTCATTTCTGTACATTTTAAGGAATTTTACAAAAACCTTTGGAGACAAAGTTGATGCTTATATTAAACTAAACAATGAAACTATTATCTATTCTTCAGACATAAAGATTTAGAAATACTTTAAAAGCAGATAGGATCATATCCACAAATCCTGCACTTTTCCTTGCATGCAGTTTTTCAGGGAGAGAAATACAGCAAACATAATTCCAAAATATGCCTTATTACCTTCCAAGAATGACGCAGACAGTTGGGCTTTGCCAGATTTGCCAGACTGCTTTTGAATTGGTGATGGGAAAAAACATATTCATAGTCTCCACAGTCTGAAAACTACCTGACTGATAAAGAGTTTCTCTATTGCTAGCCGTTTAATGCTAATGCTAAAGTTTAATGCTAATATGCATATCCATAAATCCAGGTTAACAGCAACATGAAACATGCAGTTAAAGTTGTTTTCAAAAGAGCTTTTCTAGTCAGGAAACATACTTAGGCACAATAGATCCATCAATTAACTTCTTGTGAAGTTAAAAGCTGCATGTTCGTAAGAACCAAATCCAACTTTAAGCCATTTTTAACCTGAACCGCTGGTTCCAGCTAAAATACAAGTCCATTATCAATAATGCTTTCTCCAGTGAAAAAGTAATCACATCTGAATCAGGAGAGAAATATGCATAGGCTATAAGAAACAGTTTAATTTAATATGCCTCGATGGATTTGATTCTTACAAACATGCAGCTTTTCAGTAATATTATGATGTTTTTATCAGCTGTTTGGACTCTTATTCTGATGGTACCCATTCACTGCAGAGCATCCATTAGTGAACAAGTGATGTGATGCTACATTTCTCTAAATCTGTTTTGATCTTGGATGGCCTGAGGGTGGGTACATTTTAATTTTTTGGTGAACGATTTTTTGTTGTTGTTGTATTACTTTTATATTCAAAGAGTAAAAGAAACCACTAGAATTAAGTCCACTGTAGACAAAGAACAATCAGAATCAAGAGGAAACTATTTGCACAAATATTAATTGTTGTGTTTGTTAGAGATCACAGATGGCTAATGGCACCCATATTGTAATAAATACTGTTTGATGGGTTAAGGCTCTTCACACAAATGGCTCCCAGTGAAGAAAGTGCTCTTGTTGTTTATTCTCTCTCAGAACCCAGTCTGTTTTGCAACCCATTTGTTTGGGTAAGTGCTTTAAATGTTCTTCATTTTCATATGCACTGATGAATGCATAGGGGCAACACAGCAACATTCATTAATAGGTAAAAGTGCTTGTTTGAATTAAGACAAGCCAAGTGATATTTTACCACTGTTATTTGTTATATTGATAAACCTCTATGCTATCTGTGGAAACATCCATCAGCGAATATAGTTCCCACATTAATACAGTTTTTAAGGTGGAAGATTTCATTAATTTCAACACGTCATTTCAACATTTCATCAAACAATTATATTTTGCTGTATTACATTAAAAACCCATTGAAAACCCATATTAATGAATCAATATTCTGGATATGAGGACATACCCCTCTCAGTGTCTAGAGTGGTTATGGACATTTACTAAGTACTAATCCATGGTTCTTTCATGGTCATTTTTATGGTAATACCATACTTTTGACTTTATTTTCACAAAAAGACAATGAGGAAACTACATAATGCACAAAACTATGCAAACAAGCTATACTCATTAACAAAGCTTGTTAACAGGAACTGCTCTCATACACAGTAAAACAGCAGGAGTGGCTCTGTTTCTTGTCTAACTGCAATGTGGATCTTTTTCCCAACATACCAGACACATTACGCTGACCAGGCATGATATAACTTCCACCATGCACAGCTTGTGTAAGAGCAAATGCTGCTGCTGCTGCTGCAAAAAAAAAGACAGACAGACTGGGCAGATGTTCAGTATTACGTTACATAATTAATTTACAAATCAGTTTGAAACTTCTGCTGCGGTCAAAAACGTAATTTAACATCTTATTAATATTCCATATTCCATAACATTTAATTATACATATTCTTGTGACAATATGATTTGCTTGCAGAAATGCTAAATATATTTTATTTCTTTAAATGAGAATTTTTTTTCATTTTATTTTATATTCAATGATATGATACAATACACATTATACCAGCTAATATATGCATTCCTCCTGGCACTAAATTCAGTAACGTACTGTATGTGGACTGTATAAAACTGTAATAATAACTATAGTATTATCGGACTGTTTATGCCAGATTGAGAACTTGTACCAAGACATTTGAGGTCCCAAAGAGTCAGTAATTTTCTCCTCTGGATTTAACAAAATAACTACTTAAGACAATACATGCCAAGACATCCATCAAAATACATGCTCACACGGTATATTCATCACATCTGCAGTGAATGGGTGCCGTCAGACAGAGAATAAGTTCAGACAGCTGATAAAAACATCACACTAATCCACAAGTAATGCACACGACTCCAGTCCATCAATTAACCTCTTGTAAAGTACAAATATGAGTCCTCCGTTCAAACCACGCTTTGCTTTGACTGTCAATCACTGGTGTTGATTTTTGAATCTGCATCACTGCGTTTCAATATTTTAGTGAAATTTTCAATCGTAATCTTAACAGCTCCTGAAATGGGTCATGCCATTGATATTACCAGAGCACTCAGCAGTTTAAGTAGGCCTAGAAACCCGGTTGATAGAAGGATGCAATTGCATGGATGGAGGAAGATCAATGTAAGTGTCTAAAATGCATGCACACAGTTCAGATGAATGGTAAAAAAATCGCCCTCTTTACCAGTGTAGTTTAATGAAGCTAAAATAACTCAGATGAATGGTAAAAAAATCGCCCTCTTTACCAGTGTAGTTTAACGAAGCTAAAATAACTTAAACATTAACAACAACATTGACATAAGAGCGCATGCATTTTACGTGCATCTGACTGACAGATCAACCATGATTTATCTGTCAATCAGATGCACGTAAAATCACTTTTTCTGTGCCTTGCTTTCTTAGCCATTTAAAAGACATAAGAAAAAATAAAGCCTGCCAATTAGACAAAAGTCAGGGGGAAAAATCTTTTTTTAATCTTTTTTTTACATTTCTGTCCCCCTAATTTCTGAAATGATGGCTATGCCCCTATGTGTGCAGTACAGAAAACAGTGTGCCAGTCGTCTTCTGCTTGAATGGTTCAAAGTCATATTAAAATGCACACAAAAGAAATCGATAAGAGGAATCAAAATTTTAATTTCATAACAAGTAGACGATTCCTGACCTTAAGCGTCCTATTCCAGAATTGGAATCGATTTTGGATTCCCATGCCTAGGTACGGGTTAACATGTTAAATAAAAAGCTTTTTCGTTCTACCGAAAATTACCGAAAATGTGCCTGGAGTCCACCTTATTGCTATTATAACAAACTACACTTTTAATGTGATTTTAAACCATTCAAGTCAAGAAGACTTGTGTGCTGTTTTCTCTACTGCACAAACATTTTTGGAAAAGAGTTCGAATAAATATGAATGATATCTTAAGATTTTTTATTTATTTACCTTATTGGAATCTAAATTAGGAATTGACAAGAATCGGAATCATTAAAATTAAAACGATGCCCAACTTTACCCATACCCCACGTTATTTTTTACTGGCACATTTCTATTCTCACTGTTTTAAACCCTCATTTCTTTGAAAACCTCTCACTTACCCTTCTTTGCTTTTGACCTTCTTAAAAACAACCACATAATCTAGCGTGAATACTTGAATGTACTTTTCAAAATTAGTTATAAAACAGTTGCTCCTGGCAACAGGGATAGCTAGTATGTTTGCTTAGCATAGCGTCAAACATGACAATTTATGAGACTAATATCATGTTTTGCTCCAAAATCACTAAATAACATCAGTCGTGTTTGAAACAATAGCTTTTGTGGTTTCATGTTGCTTCTTATCACAGTGAGACAAAATATTTTATAAAATTCTATACTGTGATACAAGCTATGTCAGTTAGCGTTGCATTGCAATTGTGTGTGTATTGTCTTCCATGTTTCATCAGTCAAAGCATCTCTATCCGCATTTTATTCAGCTCTAGTGATATCTGATGCATTTGTTCATATAAGGGATTTTCTGGAATATGATAAGTTTAATACTTCTGTGAGTCTCACTTGTGAAACAGGCATTATAGTACATGAGAGTGTTTAATGCTCCATAATGCTCACATGGCCTCATTTTGGGTAAAAATAGAAAAAACAATAGTAAAGTACTTTGTAACGCAGTAACTTGAGTAGTTTTTCAGCAAGCTACTTTTTTACTCTTACTTAAGTCATATTATTTTTCAGTACTTTTACTTGTACTCAAGTAAATTATTCCTTAAGTACCAATACTTTTACTTAAGTACAATTTCTCAGTACTCTTTCCACCACTGTGCTTTTTCCAGGGAAAAAGTCGTCTTGAAACAGGAGAGAAATATGCACAGATCATGCACAGCAAGCAAACAGTTCTTACTGGAGGAAGTGTTATTATGCATTATGAACTTATGATTTAGCCAGAAGCAATGGTTTAAAGTTAAAATGCCTTAATGATGGATTTGTTTCTTACAAACATGCAGCTTTTCACTTTAGAAGATGTTAACTGATGGACTGGAGTGCTGTGGATTATTGTGATGTTTTTATCAGCTGTTTGGACTTTCATTCTGACGGCACCCATTCACTGCAGAAGGATGCAACAAAATAATTACAAATATTAAAACCAAATTCAGTCATGTATGTGGACTCCAAACACATAAAACTTTAATAATAACTATTATCATCTGAAAATAAACTGGGACCTCACAGGAAGTGTCTTGGTACAAGCTGTTAATGCCAAAGAGTGGATTTAACAAAATAACAACTACTTATGACAACACATGCCAAGACATCCACCAAAACACATGCTCACACTGTGTATTCAGCCTTTATCTTTTCTACAAGTGGTGCTAAAATGTTTGTGGTTTCCTGTCTATATTTTTGTGCATAAACAGTATTCTATTAGTCATCCTACCCAACAACACCATGTTCAAACTGCAGCACGGGGCCTAAAACGTGCAACACAATGACAAAATCAGCCGAAGGCTTTATTTGTACTTTGGGAAAATGAATTTATGAGTGTTAATTACAGTGCAACACTGCACAAAAACTAAACTAATGGATGCTAGCCAATAGCAGTACACATCTTTTCCCACATTGTGTCATGGTTCTGTCAGCTCTGTTATATTTTTTTTATCTGGATCAGTGATGATGGGATCCTGACACTCTTATTAAGACTTGCTTTAAGCCAGTGGTTCTTAATCCTGGTTGTCGGGACCCCCCCTCTGAACATTTTGTATGTCAATCTTAGGGTGTGGCCAGGACGCGTCCTGGGAAAATGGTACGTATGGTCACCCTAGTCTATCTTATCTGACACAGTTCAGTTCGTGGATCTCTCTCCTCCTAATAAGCTGATGATCTGAATCAGGTGTGTTAAATAAGGGAGGCATGCAAAGTGTGCAGAGCGGGGGTCCCCAGGACCAGGATTAATGTGCGTGGTTTTAGTATTGTTGGCCTGATCGTAGCTACACTGTTGGTGTCTTCAGTCTATACTTAATCTGTACATTTGTCATTATTGCGTGTTGTATTTTCTGCTTGAGCTCATGGTGGATGAAAATTTGTCACATGCTCTTCTGTCTTGTCTTGTGTGAGCACATGGTTTCTGTAATGTTTGTTTGCCATGTGCTTTTTGCACATGGCTTTTTGTTTGTTTGTGTGCCATGTGCTCTTCTGTCAGTCTCTCGCCTTGGCCCCGCCCCTTCAAGTGTTGCCAGGGTTGCGGTTTTCCAGACAATTGGGCTATTTTGAAAATGCAGTCACGGGAAAAATTACAGAGCCGCGGGTTACTTTAAAATGTCTGTAAATAATATGTATAAATTAGACGAATTTTCATTTCAGAAGGTTTTGAGTCAGCTTTGGGTTTAACATTTTCTGGGAACTGGCAACCATGCCCCCTTGTTACCTCATTATTAGTTCATTTTTCCCACTTGCTCTCCCTCCACTACTCATTTCCTTTCATATTTATTTTCGCTGAATTCTCTGTCCTGTGCCAGTTCCTTGTATCCATTTAACCAATTGCTTCGCAAAATGATTCACTTTTTCGAAGAACTGAAAACAGCATACACTGGTGACACCTGTTGGTCAAAAATGTGTAAATGCAACTAAAACTCAGCTCATTCATGCTTAAAAACACCTTTTTACAAATCAACTGCAAATGTTTTATTGAAATTGTAAGACATAAAATGTAATTAACAAATCATCTAATACCATTAAATAGGAAGAGTCTGCATTACGGTATATATATATATATATATATATATATTAGGGGTGTAACGGTTCACAAAATTCACGGTTCGGTTCG
>NW_015623473.1:293284-308599 GCF_001515625.1 Sinocyclocheilus rhinocerous | reverse complement strand
GCTGTATCAAAGCATATTAAATGCAAAGTTGACTGGAAGGAAGAAATTGGGTAGGGAAACGTGCACAAGCAACAGGGAAGCTTGAGAATACTGTCAGGCAAAGCTGATTCAAACACTTGGGAGAACGCCCCCTAGAGTGGACTGAAGCTGGAGTCAGTGCATCAAGAGTCCCCACGCTCAGACGTCTTCAGGAAAAGGGCTACCTAGCCACTTCTGAAACAGAAACAACGTCAGAAGCATCTTACCTGGGCTAAGGAGAAAGATCTGGACTGTTGCTCAGTGGTCCAAAGTCCTCTTTTCTGATAAAAGTAAATTTTGCATTTCATTTGGAAATCTCCAAACTCATCCTTTCTAATCATCCTACTTGTCTGCTTGATCCTATTCCATCTCATCTCCTTCAAGCCATTTCTCCTGCAGTTGTACCTGCACTCACTCACGTCATTAAAGGGGTCATATAATGTTGCTAAAAAGAACATTATTTTGTGTATTTGGTGAGCTGTGTTCAACCAAGTCTCTGCCTTTCTCACACAGAACAACCTCCTCGACAGCCACCAGTCTGGTTTCAGAAGTGGACAATCAACCGAGACTGCCTTGCTCTCAGTTGTTGAAGCCCTAAGACTGGCAAGAGCGGATTCCAAATCTTCTATACTTATCTTGCTGGATCTGTCCGCTTTTGACCTGCTTTTGACACGGTTAACCACTAGATACTCCTGTCAAACCTATTGGCAAAGGGCATCTCAGGAACCGCACTCCAGTGGTTTGAGTCTTACCTCTCAGATAGATCCTTCAAGATATCTTGGAGAGGTGAGGTGACCAAGTCGCAACATCTAACTACTGGGGTGCCTCAGGGCTCAGTTCTTGGACCACTTCTCTTCTCTGTCTACATGGCATCACTAGGTTCTGTCATTCAGAAACATGGCTTTTCATATCACTGCTATGCTGATGACACTCAACTCTACCTGAGTCTCAAATCTCTATAGTCTGGCAATCTAGTGCAGTATATCAGCAAAGAGTGAGTGAACTTAAAGTGAAGATCCGTTTGCAGTGCAGTCCGTGAGCGGTGCAGAAGCAGCAGCACGGGCTCATTGTGCTTTCACATAAGATGCGTTTGAGTGTGCTATGATTCGCGGCTGTTTGAAACAGGCCGTGCACGCATGGGTCGGATAGCTGGAGTTGTTGCAGAAACGACTTTTCCCCCTTACTTTTATCCTACATGAAGGTTACTTTAGAAATAAATAACAGTCATAGTAAATTTAGTTTGTAATTATACATGCTTCTGTGACAGCTTTGTAGTTTAATTGATGCTTTGTTATGCGATGTTATGTTTAATGCAATGCAATTTGGTTTTCCATGGTTAACCTAGGCTATTTGTGTTCAATCATTAACCTTAAATTATTAAGAACTCACATAATAAACAAGAATAAACAAATCAATAAGTTTACATTCGTATGCATTTACTCATTCACTAGCTGCTTGTTTTCTTAAAAAAAAAACACACTAGCTTTTCTAATCTTTTTGTATTATCTATTTGTTTTCTTTTTATTTATTATACAATTAACAAAGACAAAAAATACCTCTAACACTAGCTTGCTCTGTTCTTTTTCTATTCTATCCATTTTGTTTTTATTTATTAGCCTATATAATTTATATTAGCCTATGTGTACTGCGTTAGGCTAACTGAGACTTGTCATAGCACTTGCATATCATTGGTCTTTTGTTGATTTTGATTGCTTCCATTGTCCTCATTTGTAAGTCGCTTTGGATAAAAGCGTCTGCTAATTGACTAAATGTCAATGTATTTTATTTATTTTTAATATCAATGCTGTTTAAGACAATAGCGCCATCCCCTGAGCATTATAATGTGACTAATTCATAGCTCATTTAAAGGTAATGTCACCGCTAAATTAGAGTAATTTGGACAGTCACGCTAAATGGAGTCGAGGAGTCGATTCCATCGACTCCTATGGTGGGAGTCAGGAGTCGGAGTCGACTCCGAAAAACTTGGAACCGAGCACCCCTACATTTCACCATATGAGCCAAAAAGAATGCACGTCACACCTCTGTTTATCAATTTGCAATGGCTACCAATTAATTCAGGAAATTAATGTTTGCCTACAAAACCACCACTGGCTCTGCACCCCTTTACCTAAATTCATTACTTCAGAGTTATGTGCCCTCTAGAAGCTTGCGTTCTGCAAGTGAACTTCGCTTTATTGTGCCATTCCAAAGAGGCACAAAATTACTTTCACAGACTTTTGAATTAAATGTTCCCTCCTGGTGGAATGACCCGCCCAACTCAATCCGAGCAGCTGAGTCCTTAACCATCTTCAAGAATCGGCTAAAAACACATCTCTTCCATCTTTATTTGACCCTCTAACTATTATAATTCTATTCCTAAAAAAAAAACTTGCCCCTTTTAGACTTGCACTCTACTCTATTTACCAACTGCTTGTTTTCTTAAAAAAGTACTAACACTAGCTTTTCTAATCTTTTTGTATTCTATTTGTTTTCTTTTTATTTATTATACAATTAACAAAAGCAAAAAAGGCATCTAACACTAGTTTGCTCTATTCTTTTTCTATTCTATCTGTTTACTTTTTATTTACTATATAATTAAAGAAAAAACCTTGCTATGTGTACTGCAGCTAACTGAGACTTGTTATAGCACTTACATATCATTGCTCTTTTGTTGATTTTGATTGCTTCCATGTCTGCTAAATGACTAAATGTAAATGTAAATATTGTTATTTTTAATTTGTAGGACTAGTTAGATTTGATTTATGGAAAGCGTGTTAATCAGGCAAATAAGAGACCTATTCTTCATTTTAATTATACAAAAGTCTCATTAAAAATGTCTACAAATTTATAAAATTGATCCGAGATTGCATGCTAGCGACAAACTATTGAAAGTGCAAAACAGTTATGACGTATTTCATTACAGGATTACAGAAAAGGATTTAATTACACGTTCACTTATTAATATTATATAAAAAAAACAAATATTATATAACCTTTAATTCAATACTATCTTTTTTTTTAATTTAATGAAACAATTGTTTTCTTTATTCAGTGTAATGGTGTGACTAATTTGACGTGAATAAAAAAAAATACCTTCTGTAAAATGCTTTCAGCCACCTCTGTCTCCATCTAGTGGTTATATTCCTCAGAAAGCTATAATTACTGTTTCAATTACCAATAACATCTTTTATTTGCAATATACTGTAGCTTTTTATACTGTAAGCTTAGTTTTTTAAATAAGATCTGTCAATTATGACCTCCTGATTTAGTGACAGCAAGCATATAACAGATATTGTGGTTGCTGTTATTTTTGTTAATGTTTAACAATACATAAACCTTATTTAACAGCAAGCATATCAAAATGAATGAATGAATGAATGAATATGAATTATTGTTATTATTAATAATACTGTTATTTGTACTAACTAGTGACAGCTTTTGTTCCTTTTTTTTCTGAGAGTATATAATAATGGAAAGTCAAAATGGTAATACTAATAATATAAAAGTCATAAATGCAACACTCATGACCTTTTGACCATTGGACTGCTTCTGTCTGGATGTCATATAAAATGGCAATAAATCATAATAAAAAGACATAATCTTCAATGCTAATTTATATTGCCCAGCCCAAGGGAAATACACATTACTGCTGACAAGGGATTACTGCATATTGTCTATATGCTGATAATGTTAAATAGCTCATATATCATTACTGATGATGTGAGCTGATTGGCTTGCGGTTATAGTGCAGCATTTGAACTTTTCACACACAACAAAACTACTGAAATATCTAAGCATCAGATAAAGTAACTGAGCCGATTGCACAGTAAAGGTTAATCAATGGATATTTTAATTTTTATTGTCACCATGCCCTGATTACAGGAGGATTCACTTTATAACAGCTCGGTGTGTTAGACCAGATTTGTGATAACTTGGATGCTAAATAAATGTCTTTGGTCTAAATATTAACACAGTTATCAGTTGAGGTGGTTTCTCTGTATCTCAATCAGATGAGAGTTGCTTTATAAGTCACTGTCAGACTGTACTAGGTTCATACTGTCAGGTTCAACAAGCCTGGATAACAAACAAACCATGAAGGGCTCAGTAATATCTGTTTTGGTGGTCTTGGCTCTGGTGGACAGGTAAGATTTCAGGGTTACTAGGCCTGGGCGATAAAACGGTATCGATATTTATCGACGGTACACCTTCGATAACGATATAAAAAATGTTCGATATAGTGCATGATATAGGCACGTGCGCATGAGTGACGCAGACAGCACACAAATATTTGTTGTTTGTCTCAATAAATTGGGTTAATTTAAAAATACAGTGGTTAAATTAAAAAAAAAAATTATATTGCTCTTTGTTTTACAAAAGGTTATAAAAATTTCAATAATTATCGATACCGAACGATATGAAACATTATATCATTTATACCTTTTTTAGCTATATCGCCCAGCCCTAGTTATGACATTGTCTTAATGGTCTCTAAAGGTTGAATTAAGACAGAACAAAGCATTACGTTTTGTTTGGAAAGCTGAGATAATTCTAGCTTTGCATTAATGAAAAAAGAGTGAAAAGTGAAACTGCTTTTATTAAATAGGATATCTGACATTGGGACATGGGATGTCCTTACAAATAAACTTGGATGCATAAGATCAGTCTTTTTTAAGTATTCCATCTGAGAGATTTTTCCTCATTTGATTCAGTAAAGTGTTTTAATTCATTACAGATTGGCTGGTGGACTGGAACACAGATCGTATGACTACACGAAGTACCACACCATGGATGAGGTGAGGTTATCCTGTACTAGCAATTCATATTGATTGATTGATTGATTCTTTTATTGACCTGGTAAATCTCTCCAAACAGATTTCAGCCTGGATGAATCAGATGGAAAGGGAAAACCCAGACGTTGTGTCCAGCATGATATATGGACAAACTTATGAGAACAGGAACATTACATTACTAAAGGTACTACTTGTGTAGTGCAATACTTGTTATCATCATAAACATCTTCCCACTCGGTGGATTTCGTGTTTCAAGTTGGCCGTACAAGTTATTTCAACTTAAAGGGATAGTTCACCCAAAAATGAAAATTTGATGTTTATCTGCTTACCCCCAGGGCATCCAAGATGTAGGTGACTTTGTTTCTTCAGTAGAACACAAACAAAGATTTTTAACTCAAACCATTGCAGTCTGGCAGTCATATAATGGCAGTCAATGGGCTCCACGGTTTTGAGAGTCAAAAAAAACATACACAGACAAAACCAAATTAAACCCTGCGGCTCGTGACGATACATTGAGGTCTTAAGACAAGAAACGATTGGTCTGTGCAAGAAACTGAATAGCGTTTATATCATTTTTTACCTCTGATCCATCGCAATGTCCAACTGTCCTGAATGAATTCACAACATCCGGCGTGTGACGCGTGTTCGTGCTCTGGCATAGTAGACGCATAAGCGGAAGCAATCTGTCGCGCGTATACGTCACTCATTGGATGTTGTGAACACGCTCAGGACAGTTGGACATTGCGGTGGATCAGAGGTGAAAAACGTTTGTGTTCTACTGAAGAAACAAAGTCACCTACATCTTGGATGCCCTGGGGGTAAGCAGATAAACATCAAATTTTCATTTTTGGGTGAACTATCCCTTTAAATTGTAATTCTATAACTTAAAATTTCTCATAACTTAAAAATTATGTTGAAATTGGTTAAATTAATTTGATGATTTAAAGTAAAGTAATGGCATAACATATGTTGCCATGACTTACTGATAATTTCATTTTTTACAATAAAACTGCAACTAAATTTAGATTACTAAAAGTTCTGTGGTGGTACCATGGTGCAGTTATAATATTTCAAGATACTTGAAATTATGCCATGATATTACCATAGTACTTTCTTGTTTGTTTGCATCTGATATGCAGATCGGCTTCAAAAGCACCACACCCAAGAAAGCCGTTTGGATGGACTGTGGGATTCATGCCAGGGAATGGATCGCTCCAGCTTTCTGCCAGCATTTTGTTAAAGAGGTGAGACTTCACTGCATCAAACTTAATATGATGTATTTAGTCATGATGACATACACCTGAAGTGTTAGTCCCAGGAAAATCACATCCATGTTATTACATGACAGGCCATTGGTTTTAATGTACTGCATCTGTCTGTAAATGCAATGCCCACTCTTTAGTTTTTTTGCTATGTTATGGTATGCTATTTTGAATAGATACTGTATGTGCAGAGCTCACAAATATTGATACTGCTATTATAATAGATGTAAAGCTCCTATTGTAGCGTGTTGACCCTGAGATTCATATATAAATTGTTATATTTAAACTGAATTAAATGAATTTAATCTAAAATGAATTGAACTGTTTGTTATGCCGGAAAAGATCCTGGGCTCCTACAAAACAGACTCGAAAGTGAACACGTTGTTTAAAAACCTGGACTTCTATATCACCCCAGTGCTAAACATGGACGGATATATTTATTCCTGGAAGGAATACACAGTGAGTTTCATCCTCTTAAGTATTCTATGTAACATACATTTGATAAAGGTAAAATATCTGCACATTTTACATGTTTAACAAATATATGTGATATGTTTTAAAGACTCGACTATGGAGGAAGTCCAGATCACCAGGGACTGGAAACTGCACATGTGTTGGCACTGATCTCAACCGCAACTTTTATGCTAACTGGGGGAGTAAGTAACATTTTTCTTTTCATTAGAGATTCGTTTTCAATTTCAATTTCTCAATTTCAGCACATTCATGGGCTAAATGTAAAGTATGTGTAAAAGCTAGTTAAGCTTTGTTATAGAGTTCGCAAAGGCTTACAGTACTTTTCTAAAGGCTTTCAATTTTGTGCCATGCCATATACACAAATGAATTAAAAACAGCAAAGTTGAATAGGGGTTGAATAATTGTGACATAGCTGTATTACATAAATAAACAAATAAATAACCCAGATCTATTACATTATTGACATTTCCACCTTTAATATGCTACTAAACCATTATAGATGCAGTTTTTACATTTGCAAATTATTACAATATAATTAAAAAATTAATTCAAATATCAGCTATATATACAGTATAAGAGATATAAAGGGTTATAAACATGTCTTAACAGATGACTTAACAGCACTCAATGTACTATATTAATCTCGACTCTCCTACAATCCCACCCTCTACAGGTCATAAATTGCAGGTGTGTTTAAGCTGGCAGAGATAAACCTAATGTTGTAGTAGTAAGCAAATAAAAAGCTACAAGGATAACCCCGACAAAACTCCTATTCACATTTGCTGTGCTTCTGCAGAGTCAAGCATGATATAGCAGTTATCAAGAGCAGGCATGCAATCAAGGCTAAAGGAGCTAATAAAACGATCATCTAGTCCATCTGTTTTTGTTCACTAGTGGTGGGGATCTCCAGGGACTGCTGTTCAGATATCTATAATGGACCGACTGCTCTGTCTGAGCCAGAGGCCAAAGCTGTCACTGACTTTTTGGGAGCACATCAAAATGAAATGCTCTGTTACCTCACCATCCACTCATACGGTCAGCTGATCCTCGTCCCCTACGGACACCCCAACATCTCAGCACCCAATTATGATGAACTGGTAAGAAGAAGAGCAAATTCTTTGGTATAAGTTAGGATTGGAAGCTTTCAAGCATACTGTAAGTTTTGAATGAAATATGCACATCTGTCTATGTGTTTTCAGATGGAAGTAGGTCTTGCTGCAGCTAAAGCCATCACAGCAGTGCATGGGAAGAGCTACAAAGTGGGCACTCCACCTGATATACTGTGTGAGTACTTTAAACCAACGTACACTCTCATGACCTGAAGACAATCAGGTCTAGAAAAAAGGCCTAACAGTGGACTTTTTAAATAAACTACGAATTTTAAATCACTTTGCTCATGGAATACATTATTACGGGGATGCTCAATATATATATATATACACACACCTAAGTCATGATTGATCCTCATGAGTCAAAGAGCAATTGCTGACATTGGACATACAGTGAGCGACATCACACATGTTTAAAAGGCGGACTCATTTGAGAAGGGAATGTTCTCAAGTTGACTTTTGCTTTAGTTTTGTTCCACCTCAAAACTTGTCACTGCATTTTCTTCACCTCTGTAAAACTCCAAAATCCTTTCCTTCAGCTATAACTGAATTCTGAAATATCTTGCCATTTTTCCTCAACCTGTCAAAAACACAGTCAACACAGTTACATATCAGTTATCAGCAATATTAGACATATTTTAATTCATAGATATCTATCAGTATCGAATATTTATCTAAGGCTCAATTAAAGCGAATTATTAAAAACTTTTAACCTTTAGCAAATCTCAAAAGTAATGTCCATTTTTATTACTGTACGTGATGCCGAAATTTAAAATGATCATTTTTGTATTTTCATTTATTTGATCAGTTTTTAAATTCGTATCGGTACAGTATTTTACGTAGCAATGCATTTCTAAAATGATAAAGTCTAAAACCTCTGGTGTATTGTCGAGAGATAGATAAACAAAAAATTAGCACAGCCCTAATCTTCACTCTAAAAAATGCTGGGTTGTTTCAACCCAACTTTGGGTCAAATATGGACTAACCCAACCGTTGGGTTAAATTTTTACATTAAATTTTTAACCCAAAAGTTGGGTTAGTCCATATTTGACCCAAAGTTGGGTTGAAACAACCCAGCATTTTTTAGAGTGTTGTATATGATATTAAGTTTACTTGGTATAATTACAACAAAGCCCGCCATTCAGATCTTTAGCAACTCCAGCTGTTTCTGTATGAAATAATGCAATTTTTATCAAATGAATGACAGTTAATCACTTTGAAACATTCTTCGCAGATGCAAATTCTGGCTCGTCACGTGATTTCGCGAGGCTCATAGGGATCCCATACTCCTTTACGTTTGAGTTACGAGATGAAGGGAACTACGGCTTCATTCTTCCCGAGGATCAAATCCAGCCCACATGTGAAGAAGCGTACCACGGTGCAATGTCCATCATAAACTACGTCCATGATAAGAATTTCAAAAGTGCAGCGATTAAAGTCACAGCCACACTGTGGACAACACTGACCGCCTTATGGATCTCAAGCGCTAAGGTGTTTTAGACCACTAGATCAAAATGGATCATGTGATTTTATTTTTCAAAAATTCTTGCTGATTTCTTTTATGCTCAAACAAGAACCGTGTAACAAAAACCATATTTTACTGTCTAATGCAATAAAATTCAGACATATGTAAGTGTGAATTATGTGTCCGTTAAAAAAAAAAAAGATTTTAGAAACAACTTGTAACCAACTGTCTTCCAAAAACAAGAAACATCAGGAAAAGATGGGGGAAATCATAAGCAGTTTATTATAATTATTATTTTAATATATTTATGAATATAATTTAATAAACAGACTAATTGTTAATTATTATTAATTGATTAATTTTAATAAAATTAAATGTGATAAAAACAGATATTATTATTACTGTTACTATTATTATTATTATGGTTTATTAAATTAATAAACATAATTAAATTGAATTAATTATTAATGGTTACTTATTATTAATTTATTAATTTTAATAAGAAATATCATGAAATATTATATTAGTGAGAATCGTGATTAATGATTTTCTGTGATTTGTAACATTGATTGCAGAGCTCCATTTGGCCAGCTGATGGCAGTATATACACAGATATCAATGAAGATGTTTGCAAACCTGTATAAACTGCTGTCAACATCAGCAACCACAGATAAGATAAAACAATATTGGTATAGTAAGTAAAGAAAAAGGGACACAGATCACTGCTCGTGGGAAAGATCAGTCAACCCTTCCTCAACCGCACAGAAAATGAGGGATAAGATCTCCCTCGTGTCAGACTTCTCCTACTGTACACACTAAGACCTGAAGCCCTCCTCTATTTATCACTGACTGACTGCATGACAAAGAAAACAGAGATATGCCCTGTTTGTCATATTAACAATTCCCAGAGAAATCAAGATGGTAGACGCTGGCTGAGTATATACCTCTCTTCATTTCAACCAAAGGATTGAATCAAAGGTTAGGGGTCACCACTTAATATGTTTAATTAATACAATTTTTTCTTTCAATTCTAGCTACGACTGGAATGGAATACTAGTGCACAGTGTACTGAATACTGGACAGTATATATACTGCCTATATGTGAAACAGTATGCAGTTTGTAGTATGCTATTGTTTTGATGTCACATTTTGCCAGTGTTTTTCAGTTATTATTTTGCATATAAATAGTTCAAATCCAATTTAGTGGGAAAAAAATGCATAATGTGCACAGCATATGCTACATACAAACTTAGTATGGTTAGTGTAGTAGGATGCCATTACAAACAAACAGATTAATTACTGTATGCTATAAAGGAAAACAAGGGGGAAAAAGAATGTAAATTGGGTTTAAAAGCAAAGTTGTGGTGGTTTGTGAGATTGTGATAGAAACCCAATTGAATTAAATAGTAAGAAATTATATACATTATTTTATATAAAAAACTCTAGTTATTTAACAATCAAAATATTTTTCAAATACAAAAATATTAAAATTAATAAAGATTTTTCAAAATATATTTAAAATGCTCATATTCAAAAATATCGAAATTTTAAAGACAAAAAATTAATAAAAAATGTCAAAAATCAAAATAATAACTTATTAAAATATTTTTCTAATATATAAATGTAGAAATTAAAAATAACAAATTATTATATGTATTAAACACTAAAAAAAAATTGTCATTTGTAAATTACAGAATTTGGGAACTGGTAATTTGTCAGTTATTGGCCATGACATTAAAATAATTTTCAGCTTATCAGTTTCAGACAGAATTTTAATATTGGTGCATCTCTAAAATTATAAAGTCTAGGACAGCTGCTTTATCGTCCACTGATATATAAATGAAAAAAAAAAATTACTAGCATAGCCCTAATACTGTATATAATACATGTAAATATTAAGAAATTGCTACATTTTAAAATGCAAAAAACAATCTACTAAAATTAATAAAGAATCAACAATATTTAAAATGTATTTAATATAACAAGATTAAAAATATTAAAGAAAAAATGTAAAAAGTCAATAAAATCAAAACACTGAATGCTTAAAATACATGTACAAATATATATAAAATAAAATAAAAAATTATTATGATAATCATTGTATGTATTAAACAAAAATATAACTCAACTAGTTGCAGTCTCAAGAGATTCTTCAAGTAAATCATTTATATCATAGAGTTTCAGCTGACAAGAAAGCCTGCCAACCCGTGATCTCATGAAGCAGACTTTCAACCTTTACCCGCAACTATTGAACCGTGGTACCACTACACCCTCATGAACTCGAACTCCCAAAACAAGTCATGCCATTGGTCCATCATGAGAAAACATTCCCTCTCTTAGACCTCTCAATCTCCATTCCTGCTCTATGGTGGCCCCATATGAGAAAGACAATCTCTGTTTGGAGCAGCAATGCTGGTTGAATAATGTGCATGAGCGTTACAGTACCAACAACGGCCATCCATCATAGCTGTGTGCTGTGACATGAAGGTAATACGATCGCCTTCTGGGCTCCAGCCAGATCTGTGAAGAGGACGTCTGGAGTGGTGAAAATAGAAGTCTGGAGATAGACGCACAGCTGGGCTTGAGTTGTTTTACTTCACTGATCGTTCGAGGGCTGTAGAAAGCATTGGTTTGTTTATGATTATGGCTGCAGTGTTTATTTGCTGTCGGTCGGGTTTGTGCCGTACGTAAATGTGCAACATTAAGACGTATTCATTAGTCAACGTCAAAACATACAGTACACATCATTTGTCATGATGCATCTACTGATCATAAGAATGTGATTTTTGGATCCTCTGTAACTAAACCTCTTTATTACCTCATATGAGAGCATCCTCTTCAAATCACCCCCCGGAGGAACGCATTATTGCTCAGAAGTTGCTCTTTTATATTTCAGGAGACTTAATGGAGATCTTAAGTTATGTTTTTATGGTATGGTCTCAGACGTCACTCCCACATTTTTTTTTTTTTTTTTTGAAACAGACACAAATGAGAAAATCACTGACATACAGCAAAAGTACGTATAGAAATTTACAATTATAATTATTTACAATACTGTTCAAAAGTTTGGGGTCAGTATGATTTTTAAATGTTTTTGAAAGAAGCCTCTTATGCTCACAAACACTGCATTCATTTGATTAAAAATACAGTAATATTGTGAAATATTATTATAATATTGTATACAGTATTGTATAGAATACTGTTTTCTATTGCAATGCATTTTAAAATTGATTTATAAAATGTATCAAATTAATTTTCATTTATTCCTGTGATGGTTAAGCTGAATTTTCAGCATCTTTACTCCAGTCTTCAGTGTCACATGATCCTTCAGAAATCATTCTAATATGCTGATTTGCTGCTCAAGAACCAAACATTTCTTATTATATTAGTATCAATGTTGAAAACAGTTAAGCTGCTTAATATTTTTGTGTAAACCATGATTCTTTGATAAATAGAAAATTTATTTGAATTTAAAATCTTGTGCAACAGTATAGTCTTTATTTAGGGCATATTTGCTGAAAAAAAAAAGTATTAATTTCTTTCAAAATAAAATCTTACTGACCTCAAACTTAGATGGTAGTGAATATTATTTAATTAAAAAATATTAATAGAATTATAAAATTAATGTGGACAGCATAGCTCAGATATTTTCATGAGAACTTTACGAGAAATGTTGGAGATAATATTAAAATGACTTTTGATTTCCAACTTCAGTGTATATATATATTTTTTTTTAATTAATTAATTAATTAATGTATTTTTTCATGCAAAAAAATCCATCTCCATTTGCTCTCAATTTAATCTCTTTGCTGTTTAGGAGAAACAAGTGATGGTTTTTCTCCATTGTTCCTTCTGCTTTTGCTCCTTCCACCTCTCAGTTTTTCCAGCCTCCTACATTACAATACATATTTATTAAATTAAATTTTTCTTTCCGAATATCATCCCTCTTTGATGCATGCGTTTTGTTTTTCCAATCAACGTATCGGACAACAAGTGCAAACACGTTTTAATGTTGGACTACTAGGTCTTGCACGAAACCTTTATGAAATGCTAATATAGCATATCATACAGTATATGATGCCTTATTATTGCAGTGCAACTCTTCGGCGCTGCCCACGTGCCATACACTCATCACCTCAACTAATGGGACTGTGACGGCCCTGCCGCCCACCTCTGTTTCCATGACAACTGCCACCAAGACTGCTTTAACCAGATCTGAGGCGTGTTTCTGCCACCCTGAAACATTCTGCTTTCTGTCATGTTCTCCCGAAGATACTTTTGGCTCGCCACTTTGTCAGATGATGGGGTCTATGATCAGTCACCCGCTTATTCGGTTTGATTCCCCAAGATCCTTGTTAGCAGCTGATATAATGGCGGCGGCTCGCGTCTGTACGGCAACCTGTAGGAAGCCATGTGCCCACCCAGAGGAAAAAAAAATCACAAATTAGATCTTTATGATATTACATCTATTTCTCCAATAAGACTATAGGGAAAGCAAATGGAAATTATCAGAGAAAGTCAAATCAAATTTGAGCCTGTTGCTTTCTAAGGGAGAAAAGTAAAAGAAAAGAAAAAAAAAGTCAATTTTTGTTCTTATTTTACATGCTACATTATAGAAGTAAAATGAGTTGCGAGCATTATATTGTTTTGTGATTCTCAGATGAAAGTAATTGCCTGTTCTTTATTTATGCTTATTTTCAAAATTAAAGTCTAAATATAAAAACATATTTAATTTTAAAATAATATATTACTTATAAAAGAAATATTAAAATAAATATTAAGTATTATATATAAGTAACATAAATATGAAATAGTAATAGGCCTATAATTAAAATATATTTTAATGCATTTAATAAATTACATTAATTTATTTTTAATAAATATGTCAACTGAAACTCAACAAGTGACTGGAGATTTTATATATGTCTACTAAATAATAGCAAGCAAATCATTATTAATGATAGATAGTTAGAACAGTTATCGAACACATTGTAAGAGAAATATTAGAGACAAAGATGATACTTAGTCATAAATGAAATATAATTCAGAAATCGTGAATATGCAACGTCTGGGCACTAAAATCTTCCTCTGGGTACTCTTTGAAATTTCATTTCAGTATATTAATTATATTGTATATTGCTTTGTGTAATATAGCATCACAGATATACGAGTAGGAGAGCAAGAGGATGTTTATTATCCCATTTTTTCCAGCAGATGTTTGTTTGAGTCCCCGTGGGATCCAACATATGACACATGACAACGCCTTTCCCCAAATAAAGAGCGGATATTGAGAATATTTGTGTAGCGGATTGTGCTGTTTATTGTTGGAGATGGCCGTTGTGTGTATTCCTGGCTCAGGGTGTGGGTGTGTGTGTGTGTGTGGGTTGTGCAGAAAGCAATTGCATATGTGTGGTTTGCTTATCTTCTGAAAGATAAGGTTTTTAGGGAGAGCAGAGTTTTAATTTTACCACATTGGTGAATATGAAAACTTCTCTTTCACTGCATATTTTATTATTACTAGCTTTTGTCCTGTGAAGCATAACAGATTTTCTGACTATTTCCCTCTTTTTGTTGTTGTTCATTTGTAGATGTCCCTCATTCAATAGATATCTTGTGTCTTTATCTGTCTTGTTTTGCTGTGGAAAGATTTTTTGTTACTTAACAAAAGCCTTTATCTTGATTCATAGGCAGCAGGCAGACTCTGAAAATTCTAATCTCCCTGAGCTCATCCGGAGATTTCCATCTCACAACTTCCCACACTTCAATACACTATCTGCAGAGCCCGCAGTTTTCACTACCTGCATTTTCATTCAGTCCACATGATGATGGATCTCCAACTTTCTTTACTTTACAAACATACACTGCCAGTCAAAAGCTTCTTTGCGAACACTATTTCACACATTTTAGAGTTATAGTCAAGTCAATAGTCAAATATAGGCTAATGTTAAACAAATCCAAAACAGCCTTATGTGAGCTGTTTTTATTTTTAAAATTAATTCATATTTACACTAGATAGATAGATAGATAGATAGATAGATAGACAGACAGATATCTTAAAGGTGCAATAGGTGATTGTCTTCAGAAAATTTTTTTGTTATGCTGGTTGAAAGTCTCTTCACATCCCGATAGCAATCATTAAGTTAAGTGGTCTAAATGTATTTGTCTGTATTTATATATTCTGTGGAAGGCGTAGGACC
>NW_015623473.1:284177-293231 GCF_001515625.1 Sinocyclocheilus rhinocerous | reverse complement strand
AGCATACCTCTGCGCACCCGGTTCGCGCAGACAGGATACGTCATCAGCGCGTTCACGCACGCTGTGCAGACAGAGACAGAGCGAGAATGGCAGACAAACATCAACAACCCGATCTTCCTTCCTGGTATTGTAGTACTTTTTAAAGTTTTCTCACTGATGAATGACACATGATGTAGCCCAGTGGTTCTCAATTCCAGTCCTCGTGCCCCGCTCTGCATATTTTGCATGTCTCGCTTAGTTAACACACCTGATTCAGATAACCAGCTCGTTAGAAGTGAGCTACGTGCATGAACTGTGTTCCGATCGATATGATCCCTACACAGTGTTCATTGCTCCCTACTCCCTGAGCAGGGGAAATCCGTTGAAGTTTATTTCACTTCGGAACATTCATTCAGACTGGAATTGGGAACCGCTGATGTAGCCTATTGTAGTAATGTTGTCTCTGGTATTCTGGTCTGTGAGCGTATATGCGTTCAGGGGGCGTGGCTTTGGACGGCGATTGCAGGGAGGTGGGACGTTCGATTTAGTGCTATCAGGCTAAAGTTAGCATTTTCCAAGATCTCCTACTGCACCTTATGTTAATTAAAAAAAAGTCCAATAGTTATTATGTACAAATAAATCGGCCTAGCAAAGACTATAAATTCAACAGTAATAGGCTATTAATACTTTAGTTCCTGAGGTAATTTTCACGAGAATAACCGAGACGCAAGATCGGCCAATTGCTTTTGCAAATTGCATGAAACAAATGAGCATGAGATACGCGGAGTGATACAAAAGACAAGAAAGTAGTTAGTGCAACGTGTTTCAGTCTGAACAGCGGTAATACAGCGCTACGACACAACACAAGGACCTATCTGACATGAAAGTAACAATACATGCAAAATGAAAATCTGTCATCATTTACTCACCTGCGTGAATCAAATCCGTATGGCCACCAAATAATATATTCCGCAAAATCACGGTCCTTCTTCCGTTGCCAAGTCTGCGGTTTTCCCGCGGAATTGGGCTACTTTAACACTGTTACCGCGCGGGATGGTTTTCATGTCCGCGGGTTGAAGCGACCCCAATAACGTGATATTTAGCGCCTGGAATAGACGTTTACCAGGGAAACCCCACCAAAAAAAATTAAATTTTACCCCCCGGAACGCGATTTTTACCGGGGGATCGCCCCTGAAAAGCGATTGGGCTAGTTTTGAGTAGCAATTGGACGGGTTTTGCGATAAAAACCTGGCAACCCTACTAGGCTACAACATAATGACCAGGGACTGACAATCTCCAAAATGAATAAAAACAATGAAATATCACCATAAATGTAGCCCATATAATCCGTGTGCTTATTTTGGAGTCATATGGTAGCTTTTTGTGAGGAACAAATGTTGTTATTAAGCACAATCTTCTTTTTTTTTTTATTGGTGGATCTAGTTACTGCCTGCTGGTAGATGGTGTAACTGCACCATCATTTCCCATAAAAATAAATAAATAAATAAACAAATAAATCAAAAGTTGATACATTTTATGTATGTATGTATGTAGGCCTACTTATTTATTTATTTATTTATATACATACATATACACATATTTTGGAGGACTAAAAAGTAAACAAATATTATTTCCAATCAGTTGAATGAGAGCTTATAAATGTGTTTGAGTGACATTAATTGTGGTCTGGTGAAGGTGAATCAACGTCCAAACAGCTGGGCAGAACATTAACTCCTGAGTCTCCTGAGTGCCTTGAGTCTTACTTATTTCAATCCACACATCATTCAGAGCTGTAACACAAGCACGACTCACATAAACACTACATTTTCATGTAATTCTTTTTATGTCAGTTATAATATATTACTTTGTTTAAAGAGTCTGCAGAGCAACTAAAATCAGAAATGTATGGGAACTGACATAGTAAAGCACAGTATGATTAGTTACTTTTAACTACTGCACATTACTATCCATTCCATTTACAGCCAAGATTAAAATGCTTTGCAAGAGGAACAGAGCAGGCAGAAAGATGTTCTTTATAAACCACTTTTATAAATGCATTTTCCTGTTCTTATTTTCATTTCAGAAAAGTTGAATATCACATACATATTATTGCAGAAAGGAACACACCACAACATACAATAGTGCCGTGTTTTGGTACATTTGAACTTCCTTTCTCAAGATTTTTTTTCTTTCCACAATAAACTGTTGATAAAAATAGTTTTGACCTAATTTAGTTTCCATTGACTACCTGATTTTCTAATACAGTTCCTCTGTTTATTTACTTCCAGAGCTGATTTCCAGTGCCGCTAATAATGAAGATGCAGGAGAGCAGGAGGTCTGAAGCAGTGACTGCTGTTGTCGCCAGCTCCAGTAGAAACACAGACCCCCGCTTCCCCCTCGAATGACCCAGAAAAGAGCTTTCAACTGCTGGCCGAGGGGAGAGGAGGGCTGCTGCTCTGGGAGGACGTCCCACAATCTGCTGAGTGAGCTAAAGGCCCGAACAGAGCTTGAGATAGGGAAAGGTATAGATGTGGGAAATCAATTTGAACTATTTGACAGACAATATAAACTTTCATCTGATAAATAAAGATGCTGATTTGTGCTTTATAGAGTTACATTCGTGTCTTATCCCCTAATCAGTGACCATGATTTTGCAGGTAGTTCATGTTCTTAGATCAACATATTTTTGTTCGGTTCCAAAACCCAGAGCTGTCTTTTTGCCTTCTGCCTACATAGACAGCATCCTAACTGTACCAGAACCATAACTAATTTGGAACATTCTAAAAAAGCAAGAATTTAAAATGCAACAGAGAACCGATGAAATATTTCAGTACAGGTGACATAAAAGGAGCAATGCCAAACTCATAATAATAATATATACACATATATAAATAATAACATTATGAATAAAAATAATAATCAGAAATATGCATAGCACATACTGTATAATATATGTATTTATAATTATTTATATGTATTTATAATTGCAATTTAGTATTTATTTATAATTGTTTTTGCAGGATTAGCATATCATGTTTGATTTGGCAAAATCATATCAAGCTTTTTCCACTCAGTGCTTCCACTGAGAGTTACTGAGGGTCACTGAGATCAATTTTCTTAAAAAAACAAAAACATTTAAAAAAATATTTCCTCTGACCTCCGGTGCTTGGAAATAATTCCATCTGTGGATGTACAAGGACAGAGCAGAGGAAGTTATGCTGTCATGAATAGTACCAGTAGAACATGTAGTGTTTGTTATTGACACTCAGTGGCACAATATGCTGTTTTTAAAGATAGAAACCATGAACTCTTGATCTTAAATGTTTCTGTATCTGTTCTGATGTGAAACCAACCAGACCGAGGAGATCGTATAGTGACCTTGCTAAGAAACAGCATCTGCTAAAATCGTTAAAGCAAATGAATAATCTGCAACATGAAAGCCCTCCCTCAATGGAGTCGTTCAGACGCACCAAACCCTTTACATCAGAAACTGACATTAGACTCAGTAACCATCTGGGAATGGAGGAGTACAGTTGCGTGCCTCTAGTTCTCCATCATTTGTCAAGTTCTCTGGAGATAAATTAGCTGTGCACTCTTTGTATTTCTTAGTGCGGCTCCTTCAAAAGCTGATCACCTATAAGCTTCAAGCGTGCAAGGCTGAGCTTTGATGGAAAGTCCGGCTTACTGAGAAAGAGGGAAAGCTCTCTGATCTTCGCTAGCAAGGCCCCAGTGGAGAATTAGATTTCAATCTGGCAGGGAGGGAAAACAACATTTACGAAACAAAAGTTTAGAATAATTTGGGTGGAAAAGCAGAGCCCGACGGCCGGGCTCCTCGGAGCAATTTCCTGGTTCTCCATCACTCAGTCCAGCTTGCCGATCAAAGGCACACATCCAGATGCCTTATGTTGAGTTTAAAGACAGAACATCATTAATCAAGAATCAGCCAATAGAACATTTTAAAATATTTGGAAATCATGCTATTCCAGTCAACAAAACCACTGATGTATTTCTTCAAAATGGCTTTTACATTAGAAATGACTGATGTGCTAGTCAAAATTTTGATCTTGAGAGCAATATGAATCGTGAAAATGGTAAATGATATTTCTCTAGATCTAGATCATGGTCAAAGGTTGACTACAGTATTTGAAGTTTACAGTCCATGTCCAGAGTCTGATGATGTCCATATGGGCGACCCTTTTTTCTTGGAAGCCTCTGTGTCCTACATTTCTATGCGGCAGTCCATTTAATACATTTATTTAGTGTATTTAATTATAAGAGAATTATACTTTTTTTTTTTAAAGGACTACACCAACATAGACATGTAGCAAAAGCCACACAATTCCATTTCCAATACTATTGGTATTCTTGGGATCTTGAGCGAAGCTGATTTGATTGACCTTACTAGACTGAATTTCACTGTTCCCATCATTAGTCAGTGAAACAGCCAGAGTGGTAAAGGCAAAGGCAGGCACACTATGAAGCAGAGAGGAAGCTGAGGTAGAGAAATAGTTAAATGGATGCAACTGTGTGGTTGTATGAGGTAGAGGGATGAAGGGAACTTTAGGGGGTGGAACAGTAAGGCACTTCAAAGCTTTGATGTTGTGAGCCCCTAAATGAAGGCGACTGAAGGTCCGTGCTAATGGGAGCCCATGGGGAGATGAGAGAAACTGTAGCAGACATAGCTGGAAAGAGAAAGCGAGAGCAAGTTTGTATGTGTTTTATGACTGAATGTGTTGATATTTAATAGAGTCAAAAGTTCTATTGATGGACTCCTTTTGTTGTCAGTGGAGGTTATGTACTGGTCTGGTATTTGTAATATTAGTTGCATGTGTGTGAGCATGTTGAGCAATGAGTATTCTACTCATTTATCAATCTCATAAGCCCTTGCTCTCATAACCTCAAAACTCAAGACCCATCGTCAAACTAATGTTCCTCATGGATCCAAATTGAGATGTTCAACACCACATCAACCCAATATGTTAACAATCCTTTATTAAATAATCATAATAACAATAATCATCAGCATAAAAAGCACATTTTCTGTACAAAGTGTCCAAAGAGAGACTGGAATTATACCCAGTGCTGTGATTCTCAAGTATTTTGAGTGTTTAAGACAGACGAACGCTCCAAAGCAGTCTTTTTCAGGTCCAGAGCCGAGGCTGGAACAGAGTAGCTCCAAGGCACTTGCAAAAGTCCAGGGGTCCAGTAGCAAGAGTCTTCAAGAAGATAAGAAGTATGTGTATGGATCAAGCAGGGTTCAGTAGAAACATCTATGCTCACCTATCTCAAAAACTCCATATCAAAGATCCCAGACTCTCATTACGTGTCTTATTCTGCAGAGGTGTAGTGTGCTTTGGGTGCATTTATTTCCACCAACTCCAACAATGCATTGTGGAGCATGTATGAGGGTAAGAAATCCCATCTGAGCAAGTAGGTAAAGATTTACAGCATCTGTCTTCCACCCTTTTCCAGTCTTTGAAAACCACAGGGGAGCAGATTTAAAACCAAACATGTCTCCTGTTAACATAAAGCCTACGCATGGAAACATAAAACTGAGTAAAAGAGAGAAAAATATCAATTGGGAATGAAACAGAGGAAAGAACTGCTGTATGATGTACATTTGAAAGCATTGGTGTTCCTCAAGTCTCCGTGTTAGGTCCTACATTGTTTGCACATAACCTAAAAGAGCAGCAACTGTAAAATGTTTTTTTTTTAAGGTGAATTAATGTTGGTCACCACTGACAGGTTTTGTAACACTCATCTAGGCATATCAAAAAGGATTTCAAGAAAATATTTTTTTTTTTTTTTTTTTTACTTCAAATCGATCCAAATCTAAACTATTTTACCTCTTACAGACCCTTTAAACATTAATTTTGAGGTGTAAAAATATCTGTTTGACCCAAGAGCCAAGATATACTGCACAGATAGATTTTAATCTTTTTTCTTTAAATACAAGCAGTGGACCTGAACCTCTCTGAGCCAATAACTGTAGAATTATTTAATGCCCGGAGTAAAAATAAGAGAAATTGTATTTCAAACCCATCCTTCAGTATCGGTCAGCCTTTCAACCCTTATTTCACATTATTTAATGCCTGTTTGATAGCTCAAAGCTCACACATTAGCTTGTCAGTCTTGTCTCCCAGTTACAGCAATCCATAGGTTGCACTGACAAAATCCTCAGTCGTTTTAAACAAGTGTTGTGCCTTTTTTTTTTTTCAAAACACAATCCACAAAACACACTTTGCCGAAAACTAAATCTAAGAACCCTCGATCTGTCTTACTTTTCCATTTCCATTTCTGTCAGACTGACAAGAGAAACAAAATGGTTGGCTGAAAGCAATGGGTTGTAAACACACAATAATAATGACGTATAATCACCCTGGGCTACTGAACTTCTCTGCGAGGGAAAAACAATAAAGCAACAATAAAGCAACATTAAACCCATCAAAGCCTTTAAAAACAATGCACCACATCCTAGGCCACAAAATGTACTTTTGGGAATGATGGTGGGCAGACGTTTGTGGCTCTAAAGTCCAGTCACAGATCTCCCATTTTAAAAACTAGACCTCTTAGAAATCTAAACTGATATACTCTCATCTTTTTGGAATAGGAGAACATTGATATGTATCGACATTTATTTTGAGGCTGAGCCCTGGAAAGGGTTTCAATCCTTGTGGCACCAAACTCTCCACTTTTGATGTAATCCAGTGAAAGACGAGGAAGTCCTTGGCAGCAGCGTTAGAGCTGAATAAGCACAACTGCTTGGAAAATAAGCTCCAGGAGAAGTTAAGTCTAGGAGCTCTCCAGCTGAGATGGACATGCATTCCAGGAATACTAAGAGATGAGGCTCGTCTCTTCAAAGAGTCAAATCGGGTTACTTTGAGGTCATTTTAGGATACTTGATATCTCCCCATCTGTTCTCCTCAAGCCTCGGAGCAGCAGCGCTGTTGGTTAAGCTTTACTTTGTGCTTAATCCCATCATACAGCTCGAAGTTGTAGTTCTCCAAAGTGGTGGACGAGCGTGACGTCAAGCCGCCATACGAGCAGGTGCAGTAAAGAAGGAGGCCAGCGCACACGGCACCTAGAAGAACGCCCAGAGAGCTCATGACGATGATGGTCAGGAGAATGGGGTCCAGAGAATACAGCCAAGTGTTGTCCTTATCGACCACACGTGTCACCGGAGGCTCTGATGGCGTTTCGGCTGTGCTCCACTCTGGAAACTGGAAACCTACAACAACAAGATGAAGGGAGAGCACATAAAGAGGACGTTCTTGACAATCTCATGCACATAAACTTTTGTTTTTGGACTTAATACAATGGTAATATCATGGTAGTCTTTGAAGGAGAATGATCTCCCCCCCAAAATATTGATGGTATTAGATGGTAGCCTTCCAAAAAAGTACTGTGGCAGTGCCATGGTACAGTGAAGCATCAGACGGTACTATTTTATACCATGATACCGAAATTCAGCTACCATGGTTTAAATGGTAAACCATGGTAGTTTTCAATAAAACCACAGTACTAACATGGCAAACATTTCTTTGAGTGAAAAAGTACACAGATTTTGTGATACTAACATGGTATTATTTGAGGTATTTTGGAGTTTTAGAAGATTACCATCGTATTAACATGGCACATGTCCAAAAATCACAGGACTACCAGATCCAAAAAACATTTTTGTAAGTGAAAAAGTACCATGGTACTACCATGTTTTTTGTGTTAAGACCATGGTATTCTTTAAAAGAATGCCATCTCCCACAAAATATATAGTGATTGTATCAGATGGTATAGTTACAAAAAGTACTGTGTTGATACCATGGTAGAGTGATAGCATCATATGGTAATACCATGGTACTTTGAGATATACGTACCATGCTATTGAAATTCATGTACCACATTTTGTATGGTAAACCATGGTGCTTTCAAGAATACCACAGTATGGCACGTTCAAGACACAATGGTAGTACCATGTAATTGAAAAAGGACAATGGTATTAACATGTTTTACCATTAACATGTTTACAATGTATTCTTTGAAGTATTTTGGAGTAAATACCATGGTACTCCAAAGTACTTAAAAGAATACCATGGTATAACCTTGGTAAATTAATATAGTAATCAGTGCAATTACTTTATGTTATGCTTAGAATGTTGTGTTCAACACTACAGCCTTTGAAGGCTAAACAGAAGTTTTTGTGTTTGTTTTCCCACACAGTATCCTATGGAGGAAGATACTAACTAATGGCTTGGTCTGTGGGAGAATACTGTCGGCATGGTTGTTTTCAGCTGACAAAACTAAGCTGTAAACTCTTTTGTGGCACCCTGTGCCTTGCTAGCGGTTGCATTAGGTTTAATTAGGCTGCTTTTGACAGCGAGCTGATGCCAAAACTCGCACCAGCTGAGCTGCTTTTGCACTTTGACTGATATCTGTTGCATTTTGTTAAAGCTTTTGCCCCTTTAGTTCCAACAAATGGCTTCTGAGGAGATTGACAGTTTGTGTAGAGTGTAAGCTAAACACAGACTTCATTACATTGTATTAGAGTAGGGGGAAAATGAGAAAAAGATGGACGACATCGATAAAGGAAGTCAGGGAGAGTGAAAGAAAGACTGACGGATCGGGGGTGACAGTCTATAAGGATGAACAGATTTTGGGTGGGTAATTAACTCGTCCTTGTCTTTTTTATTTATTTATTTAAGAGCCAAAACAAAGACATCTTTATGAGTTAGATGGATTCCAACTGTGTGATAGCGGGAAGGGAAGGGCGGAAAGTCTGATAACCGGAGATGTTTTCGCAGAAATGCGGGTTGAGGGCGATGCGAGTATGAACAAACACGTATATACCCACACAAACACACTGTAGAATGTCAGCTCAACCCTTACAAACATATGCACAGATGCACTGTGGAGCTCCACAGTTTGTGCCAAAAAAATAATGGAATGGAAAGCAGCATTCGCAACCCATTTAATTACATAATGTGGTGTATTTTCAAATAAACATTGATTTGACAGATAACGTGCATAGTCAAATCATTCATAATAAGACCAGAATACATAGGGGGGGGGGGAATACAATAG
>NW_015623473.1:278718-284101 GCF_001515625.1 Sinocyclocheilus rhinocerous | reverse complement strand
TGACAGAGGGGGGGGGGGAATACAATAGATGAAAGATTTCTCATTCCTGGTTCCCTTTCTTTGAACTTGGTTAGAATAAATAGCCTGCCAGGAAGCAGTCATATACTATTGTTTGTATGTAGTAGTGGGAACTAACCTGCATTTATGTGGTCCTTCCCATTGAAGAGACGCCCATTTCCGACCGCTGGTTTTTTAACTGTGGACAGAAATGTAAACATTGTATTGAAATATATAATATGACACAAAAGAATTTGTTTTATGGTCAAAAAGCGCTCAAAATTATTCAGAATGATATATGTATTAATGAATATAAGTGTGCATTCTTGAATTAACAAACTTCAGTACACAATAGGGCATTAGAGTCATCTTCATAACATTTGATTATTCAGAATTCATATAACTAGCTCTAAACATGTCAACAATACACAGTAACTAACTTCAACAAACTTGCTAATTTACACTAATGTCTGCTATAATACAATAACCTGTAAAACAGAGTTTGTGCAACTCTAAGTAAATAAATAAGTATATTTTGAGACTTGAGGCTAAGTAATAAATGATTAAAGGGTCACAAGATATGTAACATAATTACAGAGTACAGAGAATAACATCATGTGACCAACATAATTACTAATTGAAGCACAAAAGCATTTAAACATTAAGGGAACACACAAATATAGCAGCAAAAATAGGCCAACATCTATTGCTACTGCTGTGATATAAATAGATATAAAAATAATTGAGGATTAGAAAAATAAGATTTTATTGTCACATTTTAAAAGCAGGTTTTCAAGACACAAATTCATCAAGCAAAAAATATTCCGTTCACATTCGCATTTTAAACAATTTACTAATTTCAAAGTTGAGGTATAGGCTGACCACAGTTAGAAGGTACTTTCATAAAGCAAAGTGCATTATCATCATCATCCTCATTATTATGATTAAATTCATAGTCTGTATCAGAAGCATCACCACCACCACCACCACCTAAGTAAGCTTTGTGGTGCAATAAAAGGCCCATAACTTTCAAACGGCTTTATGGATCAGGTCGCTTTGTTCCAAAAATGTCCAAGTCAGAGCCCAATGTGTCTAAAAGCAGAGAAATCAATGTGAGAGCTTGCGCACCACGGATGTGAAGGCGGTAGCCTGACTGGATCCATTGTGAGCGATCTATTCTACCCAACTCCCCACCTCCGAGGAGAACGCTGTCGACTGTTCGACAACCCCTGAGATGCCCGTGTCCAAATGTACAGTTAGCATGAGTCATTCGGATCCGAGCAGACATCGGCAGGGGTGTGAACATCAACCTCAATCCTCCGCTCTTTGAAAAATAGACTGTTTTGCTTTATTAGAAGCTTCTCGGTTAGGTATACGCGATGCATTTAAGAGCCCTAGAAGAATGGCTGTTTGGCATCACGCCTCGCTGGGTGACGTGTTGACGGCGTTCTCAAGAGAGCGCTCGCACTCATTAATGTGGTTCCCGAGTCGACGAGAGACACGGGGCGGGAGACGGAACGCCCTTAGCAGCTTTAATAAATGGTATCTGGTCCATTAACTAATTAAAAAATATTAAGAGTGAAGAAAGAAGGGGGGGACACGGTTTAGGGAAGAAAAGAGCATAAAGTGGCTGCTTTAAAAGCACATTGCATGACGGTGCCAAAACATCTCTTACCACCTCACAGCAGGAAATGGCATTAAAAAGCCCCTCAGGAGCCAAGGGTCTTTATCCTTTTATTTCCATTTTAAACAGCTCTATACTTCTTATATCGATATGAAGACCTTTGAAATGCTTTTTCTAGATCCGCCTAATATTCTTAAAGCCATAGTTCATATGAAAATTATAATCCGGTCATCATTTACTCAAGTCGTTCCAAACCTGTATGCCATTCTTTCATATGTGAAAGACAAAAGGAAATGTTTACACTTTTTCTATAAAATGAAAACACAAAAGGGGATGAACAGTGTAAATGCCAAACCACTGTCATTTGCTGTCACTAATGTCAAATTTGACACTGTACATTCTTAAAATTAAAGGTGCTTCACGATGCCATAGAAGAACCTTTTTGTCTAAATGGTTCCATAAAGAACCTTTAACATCTGAAGAACCTTTCTGTTTCACAAAAGGTTCTTTGTGGAGAAAGAAGGTTCTTCAGATGATAAAAAGGTAAGAAAGAGATGGTTCTTTAAAGAACCTTTGACTGAATGGCTCTTTGTGGAACCAAAAATGGTTCTTCTATGGCATCGCTGTGAAGAACCTTTTGAAGCACCTTTATTTTTAAGAGTGTATTTGATTATACGCCAATGCAAATGAGATTTGAGCAAATAATGACTTTATTTTTGCTCACATAAATCTATGGTTCAATACAAACTACATTTATGATATATGGAGAGGTCTTTCGACTTACATAAAGTTGCAGCATGAAAATTCTTTAAAACATATCCTTTTGTCTTACACAGAAGAAAGGAAGTCATAACATGCTGAAATAACATTGCATTAAGTTTTCATTTTGGGGAGACCTATTCCTTTAAAACAGTTACCGCTTTGGACATTTGTACTAAGGTAATACCTTGGAGTAGCATTTCAATACTATATGATAATCAAATGGTACTGCCACAGTATGTTCGTGACACACCCCTGTCCAAATACAGAATTGATTAATATCAACTATAAAACTGAATGACAACTCAATTCAGTAAATGATTCAACATGGCTATGAAAAAGCATCTTTGAGGCGATCTTGGACAGCATTCACTGCTAATCACTCCTGATGCTTCACGATGCTTCAGTGAACCAAAATTGCTACCAGGTGTTGATATCTGCACAAGTTCTCTCCCACCCCAGCTCTCAGTGCTTCTTCATAGCATGGAGACGGAGAAAGGAAACAGCTGTCTTTGTTTATGGGACTTGTTTTTGGAGCCTCCACACCAGCAAGCGTTTGCTCAGAATAACACACGCCAACACAGTTTCGGGTGATCTTTGGGAAAAAAATGTGAGAAATGCGAGATAGAAAGGAATAACCTAGATACTGCCACAGAGAACACAGAAACAAACACAAAACATGAAGACTCCCTTGCTTAATCCCTCTTTCCCATAATTCTCTCATCTCATTGGTGGCGCCATCCCTTCATTTAAGTTGAGCACATCGTTGATATAAAACCATGCCTAATAAAATGTTTAAAGTCAACATGAAAGAACATTTGCAATGCATTTTAGTTCCATAATGAAAAAACTGTTAGATGGGACTTCTTCAGTGAGAATTGATTGAATGGTGAAAAGCTGGTGTTTCATACAAGGATAGAGTCTGAATGTGAGTTTACACATTCTTCCTGCTACTTTCAGTGAGGCTTTTTAATTGCGAATCCCAATGTCAATGCTTATTAGTCAAATCTGTTTTTGTTTGTAATTACTGCACTCTTTATTATGTTATTGACAACTGGCATTAATTTATTGTGGTAAATATTGGCAAGATTTTAAGAAAGGCTGTAGAAAGGCTTGCAGCCTAAAACAAGTGTTGCCAATAACATTAACCAGTAATTGGTATGATCTAAGTTACATCAGTGGAAAAAAAGAAACTCATTACACAAGCATTTTCTCTTTGTAATAACAATGCATTGATCAACTGTTCACAATAAGACCAAGAAGATAGTTAAGAGACTCAATTTTGATTTCATGTTGACTTTAAAGGCAGTGTTCATTATGACAGCATATGTTTATATCATCTTAGGTGGACTCTCCATTTATCAGACTTAACTCAAGTTGTTTACATGCAGAAACCTTTTAAGCAATACTTCACCTTCCCTTATTACTAATTAAATCATGCTTGCTTTGTGTTCAAAAAGTGCTAAGAAGCACATTCTCAGTAATGGAGCCTCCGCCCGTATGCTTTAATTTATCTGAAAGCTTCATGTTCTCTCTTTCACCAAAGGTCTGTTCCCATGTTCTGCTATAATAAGGTAAAGTACTCGTAATCAATCTCAGGGACTAGTCAAAGTGCAAACATTGTGGCATGTCCACAACAGCTCTGAACTCGCCGATGTTCTGACCTTGTCCAATCACATTGATTTAACATAAGTACAGCACATTGGATCAAAGTCAGTCCAGGATCAGTGATTGAGGTCACTGGATAACACGTCCTCTTGGCTTGGCGTTCATCAAGAGGCCAGATACAGATTTGCTCTTGGAGAAGTTCCCTCCAGATGAGTACGAGCTGGCTAGATGTCGTAAACAAGCTGAGCACGCTAGTAAGACAGGGTCGTCAGTATCCAAGAAAGAAAAGAACAAGAACAGAACGAGGAAACAGAAAAATCGAAGTGTTGGGTTCATCTGGATGCATTCGAATCCAAGCATCTGAGAGCTTTCTTTGAGGTTCTCCTCCAACTCTTCAGTATGAGATCTGCATTTGTCAAGGACTTCCTTCACGAAGTCAGCATTTGCAGGCAAACCTCTAAACCTTTAGTCCAGGTGTTCACCAGTAGGAATTCCCATCGCCCTTCTCAACCCATACAGTCAAAGACAGGGTCGTCAGTATCCAAGAAAGAAAAGAACAAGAACAGAACGAGGAAACAGAAAAATCGAAGTGTTGGGTTCATCTGGATGCATTCGAATCCAAGCATCTGAGAGCTTTCTTTGAGGTTCTCCTCCAACTCTTCAGTATGAGATCTGCATTTGTCAAGGACTTCCTTCACGAAGTCAGCATTTGCAGGCAAACCTCTAAACCTTTAGTCCAGGTGTTCACCAGTAGGAATTCCCATCGCCCTTCTCAACCCATACAGTCAACTTGGGCATCACCCCAGCCCTGTGCATGCCGCCGTTCGGGTAATGTGCATTGTGGGGGCTGTAGTAGGCCATTGTGGGTTGGTTCCTCCTGGCCGTAAGATGGCGACAGCTAATGGCCATGACAATGACAATGAGCAGGAACAAGATGGCTCCTCCACCAGCCATTATGTAATACCAGTTGGGCAAAATGGGTGGTACTGACAGCGTATCTATTGTTGGCTCACTCTTGCCTGGTAGGGCTCCCCCTGGTGGAGAGATATACAAACTGTGAAACACGCCACACTACTGCTAGGTTCAAAAGCAAACACACTAATGCCATGAAAGATGCTGTATTGACTGTTTTGGCATAAGCTTCATGCTTCATGTTTCACTGTTCGAAATCACCATGAAATCACCTCTTTCCAGTAGTAGAATAGTTGTTGAGGGATCTACGTTCGGTTTGCATAGAGGCATGTACAGTGAAACAATGGGAGTGAATGCAGTGCTGTTATGTAACGTGCTTTCAAATAGGCACCTGAGTCAGATTCCAAGCATGTTGCAAATAAAGACTGCCCCGCTCTAGTCCTGGGGAGTGGGAATGCCATACTATAAATCGAACTGTTTTTT
>NW_015623473.1:254806-278697 GCF_001515625.1 Sinocyclocheilus rhinocerous | reverse complement strand
ATGCGCGTTAAATATCGCATGCGATTTATCGTGCAGCCCTAGAGTGAATGCAGTGCTGTTATGTAACGTGTTTTCAAATAGGCACCTGAGTCAGACTCCAAGCATGTTGCAAATAAACACTGCCCCGTTCTAGTCCTGGGGAGTGGGAATGTCGTACTATAAATCATTCTGGATTTTTTTGCATGCTGGATTTTGGGACAAGTGGCTCTCCAGGACTACTTAAAGGCCAAACCATTATGTTTTAGGGGTACATTGGGGCTGCATTCAAAACAAGAGGCTGTTTTGCCAAGCAGAGGCACATGCATTCTGTTCTCCCTCAGTTTGGTCTTCTGGTTCTTGCAGAATGCTGACAGATAACTGATCACAGCAGGAGTTTTTAATAGGGCTGGGCATCGCCAACTTCGTCAATACATCTTGATGCACCACCATATCAGAAATAGATCACAACTGAGATTGAGAGAGACCCAATGTGACTGTGTGAAAGACTGATGATGTGGAATCGTTTTTGCATTCTCGCTTCAATTTTGTCAAGCATGCCATGTTTTAAATTATTATGACATGCATTTGTGTGTAACTTCAGTAAAGTGGCTCAAAAGGGCAATAAATGTGTAACTTTTTCACCACTGATATTTGATCGTTTTAGTGGGTTGAAATTTTGTAATATGATGATCACTGATTATTGTAGATTGAACTATAAGAATTATACGAATGCACACATAACTAACTAAACTAAAAAATAAATAATTAAGTTAAATAAATACACAAAAAATACATAAATTAATGCATTTAAAAAGATAATAAATAAATAATGATTGAAGTTAAATAAGTTAAAAAAGTAAAATATAAAATAAAAGAAAAGAAAATATAACATCGATATATGGAACTAAAGTACAGATGCAATATCTTTGGGGAAAAAGTCACTATAGATTTATGGCTAAATATGCATACATTCAGTTTAATTACAACCATTAAACCACCTAGTGTAACACTCCATGAGTTGTAATAGGCAAATTTTCAGACCAACCACAACGCTACTGGATGAGTTCAGCTGCTCTAAAAAGCCAACGTGAAGCACCACATGTTGACTTTAAATTGAAACAGCTTTGAGCAATTTCTGACACACTGAAAATAAAAACAACCCTACATCTCGACGAAAACAACCAAAATAGTAACAAATATTACGATCACACAACAAGTGGAAGCAGAGGTTCTTGTCAGCTCTGCTTTGTCTATCTCACAGATTAGTAAGCACCGTGTGAGAAGTGAACATTCGAGAAAAGAATGACACAAAAAAAAAAAAAAACTGTTCTCCAGGGACTCCAACGAGACATACCCTGAGTCTCTGATGCAATGCTGCCATCTGAGCAGAACCCGGCACAGGCAGACATCTTGTTATGCTATATTCAGCCACGGAGCATGACTGAGCCACTCATTAGGGAGAGCGACTTGGCTCTGCCTGTGTCTTTTATTGACACTCATTTCACAAAAGAAAGTGGAGGTGCTAATATGCCGGTAGCTTGTTTGGGTATTCCTGCCAATGAAAGAATCCAAGTTTTTAAATAATACAATTTTGTAATAAAAAGAAATGGAGTGCCAAATATAAAAAAAGAAAAACATCATACTGCTTCGGCGTCCAGTGTTGGACTGCAGTCCTGTCTATGTGTCCATACACACTGACAAATACTCAGTTCTCAAGGGATCCTACACCTTTCTCACAATTCCCATGCCTTTTCTAGTCGTTTGTGATTACAGATAAGGATTTTTCCTTAGAAAAAATCATTAGACTGATGATTAGATTTTTTCTGTCAGGTACCAATTTTTTAAATGAATGCATTCTAGAAACATACAGGTGACTGCTTTTCTTCAACAGTTCTATAAAGAAGTAATTTATAGCTGTCCATGTTATATCTAAAATAAAAAATTTTGACACAAGGATCAGCAGAGTGCAGGATCAGCTATTCATAAAAATAAAATGTGTGTTTTAGAGTTCAAATGTCTCCAATAAAACAAAAACAGGCATGCATTTACATATTAACCTATTTTCCTTTTTTTCTAGCATCATTTGCCATCCAATGAGTCACAAAAGAGTTCCTTTAGCAGATAGATGTATATTCATTATATAAATGTTCAACATTTTCTATAGACTACGAATATAGTATAAGTTTCTTTAAAAATGTTTGGTAACACTTTAGTTTAGGGACCAGTTGTCACTATTAACTAGTTGCTTATTAGCATGCACATTACTAGCATATTGGCTGTTTATTAGTACTTATAAAGCACATACTAATGCCTTATATTTTAGACAGCATTTTAGATCCCTTAATCTTACCCCATACTACCTTACTAACTATTAATAAGCAGTTTATTGAGGCAGTAGTCGTAGTTAATAGTTAAAAGTGAGAATTCGTCCACAAACTAAAGTCTAACCAAATGGTTAAACCCTAAAATATGTCCAAGGTTTTCCATAGGAATGTGCAAGTGTTAGCATGGCTGAATGGAGAAGATGCCTCAAAAATAGACTGACAGGATACCCATCTGGTTTGGACTGCTACGAATAGCCAATGACATCAAACGATACAATATTGACACAACCTCAATGAGTTTTGAGAGCTATGACAGAAGGGATGATGTTCAGCGAATAATGACTGGAATATTTCATGCAAGAAAGAAAGTCATACAATTTTGAAGCGACATGAAGCTGCATTTTCTGTTATTTCTGAGGAACTATTCCTTGAATGCCAAATTGTGTCACATTGTGGCAGATCAGCCTCATGGGTTCAACAGCCAGCTGACAGCCCATGTTTGAGCATCTTTCCCAACTGGGACCTTAAATATGTCAAAAACAGATTGGTCACCTCAAATAACCGACCCAACCCCAGGCTCCTCAACTCGCTGCACAAATACCGCATGCTAGGAAGTAAAACGAACCCTAGATCATCGCTGTAAACAATAACTGCTGAGCAGGGCAGAAAGCAGGAAGTGCAAACATTCACACCCGAGGCAGAGAGTTTAAACTCACCGGTCATGTCTGGAGGGAACGCGGCAAAAGGCTCTAGATGAGGAAGAGAAAGATGGGGAGAGGCAGAGAAAGGGAGAAAGACAAACAGAATAAAATGTTAATCTGCAATGTGAGGTCAACGGTGGGGTACATCCATGCATTACTGTATCACATGCTGATGACTCTGAAAACATGCACTGAATTTCATAAAATTATGAATAACCTACATCAGAGACCACACAGGAAATCAATCTAAAGATGGTTCCTGAAATATTTAACCCTCAAATCAAAAGAAAACAGGACCATGAATATATATTATTAAATATATAAAATATATTACCGAGAAACGCCACTTAAAAAAAAAAAAAGGGCTGATTGCCATGCATTATTCTCCACATATAGCGCGATCTGAACCCTAAACACGTTTTGTCAAAAAAGCCGGTTTTGTCCACTTTCAAGGCATCACGAGTTCACGTTTTACTGCAAAAGCCGACAAGCGCCCTTGTTGTTTTTGAAAAAAAATGAGCTGATTGCTGTGCATTATTCTCCACATATCTGAAACCCTAAACACGTTTTGTCAAAAAAGCCGGTTTTGTCCACTTTCAAGGCATCACGAGTTCACGTTTTACTGCAAAAGCCGACAAGCGCCCTTGTTGTTTTTGAACAGAACCCGATAAATCCATTTTAGCGAATCAGCGCACTGTATTCAGGTCAGGTGACAAGGCTACTTTCACTTTGAAAAGACGTGCTAACTGAGAGGAGTTTCGTCAAAGCTGACTAAAAGTGATCGAGGATGGATAATTTCGACGAACTTGATGAACCTGTGATATTTTCTTCAGGGCGAAAAAGGAAAATAAAAGCTGAAACGTTTTCACAGAACCTTGCAAAAGCAGCGCGTTACAATGGTGAGGGAAAAGCTCCGTGTATTGCGTGTAACGTAATCATATCCATACAGTTTATGAGCACAACAACAACAACAACGTTTGTCAGGCATCTACATTGTCATCTGAGGAGATTACAAAGATTAAACGAGTGGGCTTTTTTTAACTCTAAAACATGAAATGCGGAGTTATCTGCTTTTGCCAAAAAAACGACTGTTGGAGTTATCTGCTTTTGTTATAAAACAAACTTTTAATATGTAAAAAAAAAAAAAGAATACTTTCAATGAACTTTAATTTAGTAAATTACCTGTATTTGTTTAAGTTATTATTACTTAATCAAAACAACCCAACTGCAGTTTGATTGATATTACTTGGAATGCGCAATAAAAAACGTGATTTCTGAAAAAAAAGTTATCCGTTTTTGCAAATGAACTCTTCAAATACTACCATGATGTACAAAAGATTGACTTTTTCAAAAAAAAAAAAAATTAATCAAACATTCTACTTTTTTTTTTGTTTTTGTTTTTTTACAAATGAATACAATAATGTTCAGTAATCACAGTATGTATCACTTTTACTTTCACTGAATAATTTTAAATGGTCCTTCTGTTGCTAATGAATTTTTAAAAGTATAAATATTGCATGAGGTGCTTAATGGTCATGAAAATAATGTAACAATGCAAAATATCTTGATTTTCCTTGATTTTCTGGAATGAGTTATGACCTGGACATGTTCTTAACAGGTTTTGAGATTCAGCCAGATGCTGTTTCCAAATGCTATTACTTAAAAGCATTTTTTCCTTCAGCTAAATTATCTGTCCTGAACCCCCCTTCAGTGTTCAGATAAGGCATTTTGATTCTCAGTTTGTTGGTACAGAAGCGTGTTTTCAAGATGTTTTCATGTTGTGAAGGTTTTGTTTTGGGGAGCGAACATGGAGGGACAGAGAAGATTGCTTGAATTCTTGAAACACAAACAATTAGAAAAAGACGAGAAACTATCGTGGGGGCCAGCGGCTTGGGGATCTCTTTTTGGCGGGAACTGCGAGTCCAACTGCACGGGTCGATAAGAACTCTCCCAGCATGCTTTTGGAAGAATCACAGCAGGCGCATGGTGGAACACGAGCTCAGAAGGCTTCCAATTTTTGGATTCGAAATGAACCACCAAGTCCCGTAGTCTCGGAGTGAGCCAAAAATGACTAAATCAGGGTTTCCAGTTATGGACTGGGAATCGTAGCAGCGGCGAGCACATGGTCACATTCTGATGTCTTTAAGACCATAAACCACAAAGCTTCTGTGCGAGATCCATCCTCAAAAAGCTCGGGCTATCAGCTAATTCCATTAAAAATCTCTGTTTACAAACATGGAAGGAGAAGCGCAAAGGAAATAATGAAACATAGATTAGCATCGGGGCCCAGGGGCATTTGTGGCCTAGATTTGATTCTACATTTTGCACTTGATGGCAAACAACGAGCCGCAGTATTTTTTATGTGTGTCATCCTTTCATGTTAATAAATTATATTTTGAGAAGCTCTTTGAGATAGTGGCTGTGATGGCTAAGGTTTGATCACAGTAAATAGAGAGGTTTACTGTATGGAGTGAGATTCTCAACGAATTATGGTGAAATGGTGGAACTGGAATATGGCCGCCTGTAATGAAGAGATAAAGGTGAACTTCACAGGAAACCAGAAAGAGCGTGGCAGGGAGAAACATCTGGTCGAGATAATGCAAGGCTTTTGCTTAAATTGTTGCTATGAATGACAACTAAAGGACAAACCTAATGATGGAAGAAAAAGATTAAACGTGCACACTTACGAGTACACTCCTCCAGTGGTGTGTTCACACTCATGTGGATGTTATCGATCCAGATGTGGCCTTTGGTACCCTCAAAAAATCCTTCGATTACCACCTGTGATGAAATATGAGAACATAGTCAAATGTCTCCATGATTTCTGACAGGCTGTCAAGTAAACAATTAATGATGATTCAAATGAGTAATCATTTGGGCTGTCAATAGATTCAAGTAAATATCATGCTTTGGTGTTTTTAAAGTGATGTTCACTAATATATTTCTGTCACATTTTACCTCACAAATCGAAAGAAATTATGTTGTGCATAAAGAAAATGAAGCCTATTTGGGGACCTTAAAGATTTTGGTAGTGAGACATTATCTCAGTTTATTTTTTAATTGTTTGAATTTCCATTATAGTTTCATATGATTCTCATTAGATCCTCATTTTCAACTTTTTTAAAGTACAAAAAAAACCTTTATCATTATATTAACAACTACAAAAGCAGTGCAACAATTATTATAAATACTTTACAGTAGACAAAAGTGTTGTGTATATTTGAATAAAAATACACAAAATAGACTATTTCTTGTGAATTTGGGATGAAATGTATGAGATTGACTCGATTAATCTCACATTTTGAACACCACTATAAAAGTTTATTTTGCTTTCTCAAAACCAAAACATACTTTTCTTGTGATCTCAAGTTAAGTTATTTTGCTTACAACAACAAAGAGAGAAAATAAGAAAGAAAACAAGACCAGCGACATGATCTTCAAGGAAAAAGTTAGTTGAACATGGCAGTCAATCTGATAAAACTAGTTCACTAGAAGCTTGGTGAAGAAAATTTCAACAGCAACATACAGTTAATAATAGTTAATAATATAATTGACTATAATTGGATGCGAAATACTTAAACCTACCAATATCCGTCACTATGACTTGTTGTTCGAGGACAAAATTACGTTTTAGTCACATAACATCAGTTAATGGAAATGCAATCATTTCGCAGTCGTTTTTTTATTGACATTTATAAAATATCGCAAAAGTTTTGCGCAAATCTATAATGAAAACCAGGCAAATTATATTGCGCAAGGAAAAAATAACGTTTTAGCAACCTAACATCAGTTAATGGAAATGCGGTCATTTCGCAGTAGTTTTTTAATTGACATTTATAAAATATCGCAAAAGTTTTGCGCAAATCTATAATGAAGACGAGGCAAATGATATTGCGCGAGGAAAAAATTACGTTTTAGTCACATAACATCAGTTAATGGAAATGCGGTCATTTCGCAGTAGTTTTTTTTATTGACATTTATAAAATATCGCAAAAGTTTTGCGCAAATCTATAATGAAGACGAGGCAAATGATATTGCGCGAGGAAAAAATTACGTTTTAGTCACATAACATCAGTTAATGGAAATGCGGTCATTTCGCAGTAGTTTTTTTTATTGACATTTATAAAATATCGCAAAAGTTTTGCGCAAATCTATAATGAAGACGAGGCAAATGATATTGCGCGAGGAAAAAATTACGTTTTAGTCACATAACATCAGTTAATGGAAATGCGGTCATTTCGCAGTAGTTTTTTTTATTGACATTTATAAAATATCGCAAAAGTTTTGCGCAAATCTATAATGAAGACGAGGCAAATGATATTGCGCGAGGAAAAAATTACGTTTTAGTCACATAACATCAGTTAATGGAAATGCGGTCATTTCGCAGTAGTTTTTTTTATTGACATTTATAAAATATCGCAAAAGTTTTGCGCAAATCTATAATGAAGACGAGGCAAATGATATTGCGCGAGGAAAAAATTACGTTTTAGTCACATAACATCAGTTAATGGAAATGCGGTCATTTCGCAGTAGTTTTTTTTATTGACATTTATAAAATATCGCAAAAGTTTTGCGCAAATCTATAATGAAGACGAGGCAAATGATATTGCGCGAGGAAAAAATTACGTTTTAGTCACATAACATCAGTTAATGGAAATGCGGTCATTTCGCAGTAGTTTTTTTTATTGACATTTATAAAATATCGCAAAAGTTTTGCGCAAATCTATAATGAAGACGAGGCAAATGATATTGCGCGAGGAAAAAATTACGTTTTAGTCACATAACATCAGTTAATGGAAATGCGGTCATTTCGCAGTAGTTTTTTTTATTGACATTTATAAAATATCGCAAAAGTTTTGCGCAAATCTATAATGAAGACGAGGCAAATGATATTGCGCGAGGAAAAAATTACGTTTTAGTCACATAACATCAGTTAATGGAAATGCGGTCATTTCGCAGTAGTTTTTTTTATTGACATTTATAAAATATCGCAAAAGTTTTGCGCAAATCTATAATGAAAACCAGGCAAATTATATTGCACGAGGAAAAAATTATGTTTTAGTCACATAACATCAGTTAATGGATCAGTAGTGTTTTTTAATTGACATTTATAAAATATCGCAAAAGTTTTGCACAAATCTATAATGAAAACCAGGCAAATTATATTGCGCGAGGAAAAAATTACGTTTTAGTCACATAACATCAGTTAATGGAAATGCGGTCATTTCGCAGTAGTTTTTTAATTGACATTTATAAAATATCGCAAAAGTTTTGCGCAAATCTATAATGAAAACCAGGCAAATGATATTGTAAGGTTTACCAACACTATTTACCATACATTACATTTTTAATATAATCCCATTTTACTGTATATCTTGTCTAATCTGCTTACCTGAAATGCATTAGGAGATCGAGGTATGATGGTCCGTCCTTCTTTCCAGATGGGCTCCTGGTCTCCACGGAGGGACCAGAGCAGGGTTTCCTCTTGGTGTTTGTTCTGCAGCAGGACCCTCAGGGTTCCCTGATCCTCCAGCTGATAGGAGAACATCAGGCAGAGAGGTCCGGTGTCGGGATCCACACTGGGACTGAACAGCCGGGCTTTCTGGCCTTGCGTCTCAGGACTGGCCTCAATGTACAGGTAGTTTCCCAAACCTGTGAGAGAACAGACACAGCAAGGCCTATCACACAGAGCGACAGATTAAAATGTTGCAGCCTTTTGGTTAGTCGCATGTAATCTTGTTCATTCCCTGCTGGGCAAAAAGTGCCATTCAGCACATGACATTTTAACAGTCTTGTTTGTGTCACCGTGGGTCCAACCTATCAAACAGCCAGTGAGCACTTTCTCAACCCAAACTGTGTTTCCAAGCAACACGTTTCTCTTGTCCCACCCGTCAAAAGTCATGCGGTGTGATTATACGGAAAAGTCAAGTGTGTCATTGTGGGAAAAGTCAAGCACTTCGTCATTAGTGTCGTTCGTGAGCGACGGTAGCCCACTACTCTACTGTAGGCACTTTAGGTGACGGCAGGTGTCTGTTTGCTAAGCCGAGAGTGAAAGAGCCTTAAGTGGGAGCAAGGCACGACCCCCACAGTGAAGAAGGAGTGGAGAGACAGGTGCACACTCTTTTATCTCTCTATATATTTGTGAATAATCTTTCCAGACGTTTCAAGGTCAAAAGGATCTCGAAAAAAGCTCATGTGGTGGCATCTCTCTGAGCCATCCGATTGGATGAGGAGGAGACATGTGACCTATTGGAGTCTTCAAAATTTTGAGAACTGTCAGAAAGCGCCTATAACACCTTGCAGCTGTCGGCATGGCTTGTTAAGTCTTTCAGAGAGAGCATTTAAAATATTCCAAGGCAATGAATTTAAAATAGGTTTAGGATAACAATCCCCTTAACTTCACTGGGAATGCATATATGAGGAGATGTGAAGGGGTGGGGAGCGAATATCTTTAATTTATGTGAAAAAAAAAACCTTTTTGATCGTAAGTACTATATTTATAAGGGGAAACGAATAATGATCTCTTGAAAGAGGCTTTAAGTACATGGAAGTCTATGCAAAAATCCGCCTGGAAGGCAGGTGGAGGACTGGAATACATGGTTGGAAATGCAGTTTTCCACAAGAATCTGCACCTCTGAAGTCTGAAAAGGTTTTTTGAAATTCCAGAAAGGAGGCCTGGGAAATTGCGATGCTTCTTACACTTTTAAATGGTTTTGGAACAAAATAAATCATTAAACAATATTGCTTAGCACCATCTACAACACATATAAAATTATATGATATATAATGATGTACACTACCGTTCAAAAGTTTGGGGTTAGTATAATTTTTTATTATTTTTTTTTAATAAAAATTATACGTGTATTCAGCAAGAATGCATTTAATTGGTCAAAGGTGACAGTGAAGACATTAATAATGTTACAGAAAGATTTCTCAAATAAATGTTGTTCTTGTGTTCACAAAAAATATTACACGGCTCTCCTGTTTTTAACATGGATAATAATAAAAAATATTTCTTGATCAGCAAATTAAATTTCTAAAAGATCATGTGACAATAAATTAAATTTCAAAATATTTTAAATTAGAAAAAAAGTGTTTTTAATTGTAATAATATTTCACAATATAACAGTTTTTAAAATATTTTGATCAAATAAATGCAGCCTTACTGAGCGTAAGAAACTTCAGAAACATTTAAAAAATCTTGCCAACCACCAAACTTTCAAAACAGCAGTGTATAATTGAAAATATACCAGAAATGTCAAATCTACAGTATAAGCTCTAAATTCTGACAGAATGAGCCGCATTTGAAACTGCTGTAAAACAGCCAAAATATGCAAACCAGTGGCAGTGACCTCACATCAATTGAATTCTATATTAATGTTTGGCAAAATTAGACAGCCTACAGTTATAGTACTATGCCAAATAATTATTTATTGTGTTTATTGTAAATAATTAATGTAATTATTTATTGAACAATGCCATCCCAATCATATTGCTGTTGCTGCCTTTTTATAAAAGCAATATGTCAGTCGAGACCAAGCGTTACAATGATTTTTGCGTTACATGTCAACACTTGACTCTTAAATGTGGTGAAATGACTGCAACACATGCCCTCGAGTGTCATGTGAAATAGTAACCTATTTTACTTTCATAGTCTGATGCATTTCAGAATAAAACTAAATAATAATGAAGAAAAAAATGAAAAATGTGGAATTAAGCCAAACTCGAAAACTACAAGGGAGGCTGATGCAATGTTAAAAGCAAAGTTTTGCATGACATCATTTCTTTCTTTCACAGTCATTCACCAGAAAGGTGTATTGGAACGTAAATCTTGCTTTCATATTGATGAATATGTAGTAATCTGCAGCCCACAGACTCCCAGCTTTCAATCAAACAATGATTGTTATTTCTGTCTTCACTGCCATGCTTTGTTCCTGGTGTACGCTTCTAACTGGGATGTGTCATGGGATAGAAATAGAGGGAGTGTGACAGTGTTCGGGAGGGAGAAAGGAGGAGAGAAAGCATGCCGAGCATTCATCCTGTTTTCCTCTTCTAGATCTCATGCCAGTGGCTGACATGTGGAAAGCAAACCGCCGTGTACAGAGGGAATGAGGTCACAGGAGTTTAGGAGAACACGTACTGAAGTTAGAAAACTAAAAGGCTGTTCTGGAAACAGTCAAGGTGCATTTCATCTGGGTGAGGTGTTAAAATGATTATGGGAAACTGATTTGGAGTTAGAATTAAGTCATATTACATGAAGAACAGGGCACAAGATACCCTGCTGAGTTTACACTGGCATCAGTTTCGATGTGGGTCCCGGCTGGTTTATGCTGGTTAGTACCGGTTTGGTGCAAGTCAAGATGTTCCCTCCCAAAACTTTGCCAACATGATCTTTTATGGAAAAGCTGGTTGAATTTTGGCGTAAAAAATGCCATATTTAAAAACAATGCTATATTATATATAAATAACAATATAAACAAAAAAGGGATGAATTAATTATAAGTAATGTGTAATACTCACTGTTTGAGCACATGGAGAGATCTTGACTCTGACCCAAGGCAGTGCTTTTACTAGAACTGTGTAGCGCCCAGCTGAGGTCAGAATCCGGGTCAAGGGTCCAACCACACAATCCTTGCTCAAAATCACACAGACCTTTGTGAGACGGCAGGGCAGCGCTGGTAACTGACAGATAGAGTACTGGCATCAGTTTCGATGTGGGTCCCGGCTGGTTTATGCTGGTTAGTACCGGTTTGGTGCAAGTCAAGATGTTCCCTCCCAAAACTTTGCCAACATGATCTTTTATGGAAAAGCTGGTTGAATTTTGGCGTAAAAAATGCCATATTTAAAAACAATGCTATATTATATATAAATAACAATATAAACAAAAAAGGGATGAATTAATTATAAGTAATTATAATTTATTTAAATATAATTATGATTATTAATATAATGATGAACTAATTATATACATCAATACATTCGCATTAATATTCATCAACCCTGGCAAAACATTGGAAGGCTAACGGCACTTTAAACTAAACTGAGTTTTGACCTTTGACTTCAGCTGCATCAATGTGCAAAAATATAAAATATCACAACAACTCTGCCAAAGAAGCCACGGAAAATGCTGATAGTGTAACTTATGTTAAAGGGATATGGATATTTATTGAACAAAAAAGTGGTATAAAGTGCTTACAGGTCACATGCACATATTTATGTTGTTTTGAAATATTATATTGCTCCATGTATACACAAGCACTTCACTTAAGCAAACTTTCCCTTGTGAAAATACATTGGTGCGTTATTGGTAGACTGATTAGTTTCCATTTCACATATGCATGCAACAATAACCCAAATGCGGCTGATTTCTGGAGGTTTAATGTGTTTGTGAAATGTATACAGGCTTAAATTATGTATTGTAAAAAAACTAAATAAATAAATAAAAATTATGCATACATTTTGTGATTAGATCTAAACCAACCTGGACTGGGTTTCTGCATTGTGCTGGTTTCTACAGTGGAGGCTTGAGTTGGTTTGGATGTCTCTACAGCTGGTGTGGAGGTTTCTGCAGAGGAAACACATAATTAACAATCTTATCTTAACCCAGACCAGAATGCATTTCCATTCAAACAAATCTCTTTTTCTTTCCATTTCAAATGAGATTCCCTTTCATTTTAATTATGCAGCCAGCCATGAGTCAGATACTCATAAATTAAATCATAAAGCTCCAATCTCTGAATTTATGCCAGCGCAGAGGCGAACATAAACTATGTGCACAGTATGCAATCCTGTGCAAAACTATAATTTTGTCCCCATATAGCCTGCAGGTTTTTGCATCTGTCTTAAATGATGACATCAGACTGATGGATGGCGTTGCTTTAGGGAGAAAAACCAGACAAGCCATGGGGTGTTGAATGAAAACAACACATGTATACATACATGCATACTATAAAAAAATAAAAACAATTTAGCTATTTAAAACCTCTTAACTGTCACCCGTCCCCTCTGTGGGACGCCTAAGTTTACTTCACTATATTACAATGAAATCCTAATCTAATCATGACAAACTTTATATCGTTGGAAAGGTCTAAGACTCCTAAATAGATATTTTAAAAATTATGTAGGAAAAGTAATAGATTAATTTATGACAAGAGTGCACCTCAAAAATCTACATCATAACAGGAGTTCTGACCTTTGTCACAAAAAGACTTCTTCGTTGCCTTTTTCTCTATCATAGATGATTTCTATGATTTAGAAATCATCAGAAATTATATATCAACTGAAAACGTAAAATCTCAAAATTCATCCTTTGAAAACCATTTTAAAATCAGACATTGCATTACCATGAAAATGGTACATCAAAATCATGTTACAAAATGTTTTCATTCATGAATTATAAAAATGTAAGTTTGGATAGTGCACTTTCACGTCTATGTTCAAAAATGTGAGTGACAGTTAAGGGGTTAAAAAAAAGTGCAAACGATTAATTTTACTATGAACTGTAGGTACCAAAATGCCTCATATAATGCCTGAAATATTTTCACCTAAAACAAGAACAAACATAATCTGTCAACAGAGTAATTAAAGAATAAAATTACTGTTACCAAAAAGAATTTTCAATATTTTTCTAATTAAATTTTTTTGTAATTTTCTGCCAGGACATCATTCTCTAAATTACGGTGATTTTGTTTAACTCAACACAACACAATGCAATGTGCAATTCAAAATATGGATAAAACACCTTTGAAAAATCAATACAGACAAATCCTTCATATTAACAGTACATTGGGCCCTATTTTTATAGTAATTTCCTAGAGTGAAGGTTATTGCTGTTTCAAAATGGCTGTGTATGTTATCCGTCTCTTTAAAGAATACGTGTAACTGTACACCTCACCGCAGGCTGCAGTTGCCTTAATGTGATTAAGACTAGCGGGAAGATCATTGCCTCCAGTGTGTGTGCATGTCTGAGTGTGTTGGAAGTAATGGGAAGTAAGGCAAAGAAATGAAAGCATATTATTGATAGCTGTAATCTGTCTTCCATCCATTCCATTCAGCTCCCCCTTTCTCAGCTCATATCCATATCATTCTCTTCTCTCTCCCTCTACTCTTGTCCTGTCATTTCTGCTTTCATCATATTCCCACCCTTTCTACAGGAAAGCTGTCACGTCGTTCTCCAAAGACCCTGATTCAGCAAAAAATAATAAATCAATAATAAAAAAAAAATAGATATATAAATAAATAAATAACAGAGCCTCAATTATGCATAAAGCTTTCCTGCATATTTCAGCCTGCCAATCACAGCTTGGCAAGGCAGCAGAGAGCAATAGTGCATGCTGGGAAAATAAATAGCTGCCTTTGGGACCCCATAATTTACCTCAGATTCATGCAATGTACTATATATTATATACGTTTGATCGCTCCATGATGACCAAAGCATATAAAACCCGAAGAACTGAAAATGGCTGAGATAAAATACAAAAAGATAGATTAATTATCTGATACTACACTAGTCAACATTTGAAGTGGATCACAGCCTTTCATCAAAGTTGTCCTAAAACCTAAAAGTGTGTCACTGTGTTTAAATAAATTAATACTTTTAGTCAGCAAGGATGCATTAAACTGATCAAACATGAAAGAATGTAACAAAAGATTTCTAATTCAAATAAATGCTGTTCTTCTGAACTTTCTATTCATCAAATAATCCTTGGAAAAAAAAGTATTATGGTTTCCACAAACATATTAATCTGCACAACAGTTTTCAACACGGATAATACAATGAAATGTTTCTTGAGCTGCAATCAGCATATTAGAAGGTGACACTGAAGACTGGAGTAATGATGCTGAAAATTCAGTTCTGCATCACAGAAATAAATTACATTTTAAAATATATTCAAGTAGAAAACAGATATTTTAGATTGTAATAATATTTCACTATATTACTGTTTTAAATGTGATCTTACTGACCCCTAACATTGGAACAATAGTGTATGCAGCACACACACAACTGAGACGTCACAGTAAAGCCTTACAAAATTCATCCAGCCTCCACCAATTTTTAATGGTTGTTTTCTCCTATCCAATTCGTTTAGAGACTATCCCTGTTTCCATGTTTATATTTTCTCTTCACATCAGTCTATCCATTTTCTTTTACTTCTCCCCACCAAAAATGACAAAAATAAAACATTGTACAAGCTGCAATAGCTTTCAGCTGACGGTGCGTTTCTGGGCAGCTGCTCAGTGTCAGTTGTATAAATTTCACCCTACAACTGGAACTGCCCAATCATCACCAAGTAATTCAGCTTATGATTTCACGATAGTGGTGTATTTGAGAGCCGTGTCCTACCTGGCAGGTTGCAGCCCAGGACTTCCATTCTCATTCCGATCCCTGCTGGAGACCAGCGCTCTGGATAGATGCGGATAAACTGTGCAGCCAGTTCCTCAAAACGCCTCAGCTCTGGGGTGTCATAGTGTGTGTTCCCCTCAAAAAGCTACAGAAAGAAACACACACACTGAATGCAGACATCTGAACAGGTATCGCAGGTGTCACAGGTGTGGTTAACCTGCTAGTAAAATAATTAGAATAGCATGTTTAGTTGGTAACTCTGACAATTCAATTGAGTTCCAAATGGCTTGATTTCCTACTGGAGTATACCAGAAAATGTTTTTTAGCTGATCATTTATGATGATTCATTGATCCAAGCTGGTCTAGATGATTGATCGATTGGACTTCCATCTAATGGACTTGGTTTTTGACCTTGTAGACCATCTTAATCAAGATGGTAAGGACTGGTAGCAACAAAACGGAACATGTCAACCATATTGGTGAAGATGTTTAGAGCTGTTCTTAGAACAGCAACAAACCACTTACAATATCATTCAAAACTTTGGTGTTGGTAAGATTTCTAATTGTTGTAAATAAGTCTCTTATGTCACCAAAGATGAATTTATTTAATGAAAAACATAGTAAAAAAAGAGCAATATTGTGAAATATTATTACAATTTCAAATAACTGCTTTCCTAGCCAAGCTGAATTTACAGCATCATTACTCCAGTCTATGTCACATGATTCTTCAGAAATCATGCTAATGTGCTGTTTTGCTGCTCAAGAAACATTTCTTATTATTATCAATGTTGAAAACAGTTGTGCTACTTAATCATTTTATAGAATCGGTGATACTTTATGTTTTTCACAATTCTTAGATGAATAGAAAGTTCAAAAGAACAGCATTTATTTGAAATAGAAATATTTAGTGACATTATAAATGTCTTTACTGTCACTTTTGAGCAATTTAATGCATCCTTGCTGAATAAAAGTATTACTTAAAATACTTTAAACAGTTTACCCCAAATTTAGTTTTACAGTTTCATACCAAATACAGTTTACCCCAATTTGAATGGTAGTGTATGTTTATAAAATAAGCATTCTGCATATGTTTATATTATGCTCTGGGCAAATTAAATACCTTGGGCATGCTAGTCTTGCTATCCATTACAAAGTTCCAGTCTTTCCCATTCAGGCTGTGTGCTAGACGGTACTTCCGAACGAAAGCCCGGTTCTCTGAGCTGGTTCCTCCTTCCCCGCTCCGTGCTCCTTGGGTTATCACTCCTCGCACTGTCTTGGGTGTCCCGAGGTCCACTTGTAGCCATTCTTCTCCAGCTATAGGCTGGGCAGGGCCGGGAAACCAACCTGATCTGCTGGCCACAAGACGTGCTGCTCCAGGAGCCCAGTGAAGGTCCCTCACCGAGGAGGCTGAGATCTGGGAATCAGGGAGGTGCCCGGACAGCATTCCCTGCAGCTCCGAACAAGGAGCGTCTGAGAGAAAAGAGAATGAGAGAGAAGAACACACTTACTTCAGCCTTCAAATGATGAAATGGTCATGTTGCAGGCACTGTTATCCAAAGTGTCTCACAGTATACTTAATACAGTTCTCTGAATAAAACTGATGTGTTTTTTTCTGCCTTGAGCTCCATATTCTTTTTTTTTTTTTTTTATGATTTTGTCCAAAGGTCCAAAAAAGGGTTCCAAAAATAAATACATACAAAATGCATGAATGTGCATCTTCAACAGAGGGGAACATTTTCAGTTTTTTTTTTAAACAGACAAGAGTTATATAAAGACCTCATAAATATACATTGTATGTTAAGATAAAAACAAACCATGTGACTATAAACACTCACCTGTAATTTGGCAGCCGTAAAGCTCAAAGCGTAGTGCAATGCCGTTATTCCAGATCTGTGGTCGAATACGAACAAACCGAGCCAGAACGGGCTGAGGAATACGATTCAAAACCACCTCAGATGGGTCAGTATTGGCATGGAAAATCTGCAAAAGAGAGAAAACACAGCACTAATTACACTTGCTGCAAAGCATCAACAAAACTATTCACTGGTTGTTGTTTTTTTTATTTAGGAGTGAACTTTTTTTCCCAAAGGAAACATGTTCTTTCATGCTACTCCTATTTAGATTTTTGTTTTTCTGCATGCAAAATAGTCAGGATAAATGAAAAGAAATATTATTCCTCCCTTTTAAAAGGTATTCAGTTGAAGGACATCTTAGTTCGATATGAGGTATAGCTCATAGATAGATAAAGGTGTGCAGTGATCATACTTGCATCTGGGCAGATGACAAAATCATAGCCATACATTAAAGAAGGGATCCGAGCCATATCCACCAGCTAGAACACCCTAGCAATGTCTTAACAACTGTTAGTTGCATAGAGTCACCCTACTTCAGTAATTTTTTTCCCAAAGACATCCCTTAAAACATGTTACAAATTAAAGGTGGGATCATTATAAAATTGCTGCGATAAAACACTCTGATCCACATACCTCAGAACCACAAGAGATCCTACAGTTTCTCTGTAAAGCGTGATAAGGGGTAGATTAAACTGAACACCAGTGAAAAATCTCTAAAGATAAGAGAGGAAGTTCCCATGTAGAGACAAATGGTTGACAGATAACTGAAATGTAAACCAATGTACCCTCAAAATGAGGAAAGCACATGCAGTTAGTAAGCTCGAGGTTTAAGTCACATAATTGTATTACAACAAGATATGAGCTATCAAAGCTGGAGAGAAATTATGACTGCATAGACATGCATTTAAAGAAGTAAACATTTCTAAAGCTAATGAAAGTAACTGCGCAACCGTCACAAGGATTTATTCAACAGTCCAATAAACAAGAAGTTAATATTGAGTAACTTGCATTTTTGACACAATATTGAAAGTTACTTAGTCTGTTTTTGTACCACCAACGAAAATACCTCCAAACAAAGTCACGGCAGAATCAGCCATCTGGTGTTTCTGAATGAATCAATGATTCAGATGATTCAGTGACTCACTCGAATTCAGTCCCTTCAATGACTCAATTCATGTTGATTTCCTGAATGTTTTTGAACTAACCGGATGAGTGCATTACTCAGTATTTTAATGACTCACTCATTATTAGGTTCTTTTGAATTAATTGGATGAGCGAATTATACAAAGACCCATTCGTAGGGTCTCGGAACTTGATTAAGTCCTAAATGAATCAGTGCTCCAGAATGAATTGGTTGAATGAATGACTCAGTGACTTCATAAAGCTATCTGGATTCATAAAGCTAGTGACTTGAACAGGTGACCGCATTTTTAAGACCAGTCACCTGTTTTCTTCATGAATTAATGACTGTTTTAAACAAAACGGTTCAGTAAATAATTAAATGACTCACTCATAAAGAATCCCTTGTTTCGTTACTGAACTAACAACAGTCATTTGAACTAACTGCATGAGCGCAATTAAAGAAAAGTCACTTTGAATTGGTTGAATGAATGATTCAATGACGCAAATGTGCTCTGTTCATGAATGATTTGCTGTAAATGATTTAACGGCTCATTTATAAAGGGAGACACTTGGTCGCAACCTACTGGCGCATTGATGTATACATAGGGCTTAAAAACAAATAGACAGGAGATTGTAACTTATGACTGTTAAAACGGTTGAAAACACATGACCTCGCACACACACACACACACATCCGTGTTCTTCCATCCATGTGGGAGGTTGAATGCTGGGTGTGTCTTAGCCAACCGAAAACATTCCTCACCTGAGATCAAGTGTAACAGAGGCCAAGATGGGCTGTAAAGGCTTTCCAAAGTGAACACAAACAGACACACAAGTATCCTGGCTTACTTACAAAGCTGCGACTATGACCGACACCATGAGGCAGTGAAACGGGCTGATTAAGTCAAGTGGCACTAGAAAAAGTAGTGGACTAGACGAAGACAAACAAAGAGTCTATTGAGCTCGTTTTCACCACCGTTAAATTTCCCCCATTCCTTTTATCCTCAAGGCCTAAACCTCATTCATCCCCATTGTTCGCCTCATCTTCTCTATCCAGTGGCCACAAGTCACGTTCAATCGAGAGTTACAGGCTCTGGGCAGAGCAATCCATATGGAAGAATCCCTTTTCTGTGCTATACGCTCAAGGCTACAAATGCTCTATCAACTCTGTGTGAGTGAGTGTGTGTGTGTGTGTGTGTATTCCCAGTAGGGGAATTCGGCACACTCACAAAGGACCACACTCATAATGATTCAATGATGCAGTGAAGGAAGGGTGGAGAGATGGGGGAAGGTTTTCTCGAACGCTTTTTTTTAAATGCTGATCTCGAATGTGTTGTGGCTGCTGAAGCCAGACAGACAGACAGTTGACTAGACGGATGACCCCTTTCCTGATGCTGCAATAGGTTCTTCCATCCATGTGGGAGGTTGAATGCTGGGTGTGTCTTAGCCAACCGAAAACATTCCTCACCTGAGATCAAGTGTAACAGAGGCCAAGATGGGCTGTAAATTCTTTCCAAAGTGAACACAAACAGACACACAAGTATCCTGGCTTACTTACAAAGCTGCGACTATGACCGACACCATGAGGCAGTGAAACGGGCTGATTAAGTCAAGTGGCACTAGAAAAAGTAGTGGACTAGACAAAGACAAACAAAGAGTCTATTGAGCTTGTTTTCACCACCGTTAAATTTCCCCCCATTCCTTTTATCCTCAAGGCCTAAACCTCATTCATCCCCATTGTTCGCCTCATCTTCTCTATCCAGTGGCCACAAGTCACGTTCAATCGAGAGTTACAGGCTCTGGGCAGAGCAATCCATATGGAAGAATCCCTTTTCTGTGCTATACGCTCAAGGCTACAAATGCTCTATCAACTCTGTGTGAGTGAGTGTGTGTGTGTGTGTGTGTATTCCCAGTAGGGGAATTCGGCACACTCACAAAGGACCACACTCATAATGATTCAATGATGCAGTGAAGGAAGGGTGGAGAGATGGGGGAAGGTTTTCTCGAACGCTTTTTTTTAAATGCTGATCTCGAATGTGTTGTGGCTGCTGAAGCCAGACAGACAGACAGTTGACTAGACGGATGACCCCTTTCCTGATGCTGCAATAGGACGCAGTCAGCCATCCAGCTCTGTGGCAAAACATTGTGGCAGTTCTGCAGAGTTCACGGATAACGATGGAAGAGAAGACAGAGGTTAAACGAAAGAGACAGGGATGAGGAGAACAGGGTCTGAGAGATGATAACATAGACCAATCAACAAGACTGAAAAAGCATGGGCGGAAAATATCAGAAATACCAGATGAATTGGAAAAATATGAGAAAAAAGGACTGGCCCACAATCAGAGTAAATGGAATATTTAATTTGACAGGAATTAACCCGAAGCTGAGCGGGATGGAAGTAGAGTCCATTCAGTGCAACTCATTCATTTCTGTGTAACCAAGCTGAAACAAAAACTGGTGTAGGATTTAGTTTGAAACAATTTTCATTTAGAAATTGCTAATACGTTACAAAAATAATACAAAAAAACATGGAATTTTGGGGTAAAAATTTTGGTAGTATTTTCATTTTATTTTTATACAAAAAATGTTTTATTCACAACTTTGAAAAATCACAGTGCATTCTTGCATAAATATATGCAACAATTTTTTTTTAAACTAATTTCAGAGTAAATTATTTGTATTTGAAACTCATTCATAAAATAATGTTTACGTACATTTTTGTTAATTATTTGTAACATCTGTACATTTGCATGTCAAATTTAATTGGTAATGGTTTGTAAACTAATAGTTACATTTATATAACACATCTGCATGAAAATGAATAAAATCATATTTTTTTTACATTATATGTGTAATTTCTTTGTATATAATTTGTAGACAAAAAATACACAAAAATTTATAGCAAATTTACACAAAAACTTAATTCTTTTGCAATTCATTAAAAACATTCTTACAATTTACATAACAAAATAATTTGAAAATGATCCATAAAACCAATTGTATGTACATTTCTGTGTAAATTATTCTTCAAGAATGAAGCTCTTATTTTTATGTAGTTAGGTATCTTTCTCTCGTTGAAACAATGTAGTTGCACACATTTTCCTTGCCAAAAAAAAGAAAGAAAGAAAGAATGGGTTGTAAAAATTAAATATGATCTAACCTCAATAAAGACTGACATAATGAACTGTATTTCCATTCTTACAAGCCTTGTTCTTTTCACATCAAATGGCATCTACTAAAGACTATTAATCACACAAGAATTAGGTGTAGATCAAACACAAGGAAAATAAATATGGTACAGTTTAAGAGCAGTCAAGGAAGGTCAGAGGTCGAATTGCTTATGGTTAATGCATTAAGGCTTTCTTCACCTGCAGAGATCAAAGATTCCATCAGTGGTTCAACTGCGATCTTTGACCCCTGTCAATAAGCCTAGTTACACAGTTCAAAGGTTAGTTTAGATTATAAAGAGGTCTGAGCAACACGTGATGTCTGACCAAGTCATCTTGAATAATGACCTTTTCCTGTACAATCAATCGAAGGCTATTTTTCTTACTTGATAATGGGAGATAATTTCTTTAGAACTGACCTTTAGCAATGGCTTAAAACTTTCTTTCTAGAGTAAGTTGTTGTATTTTTGCTGTGAAAAGGTTGTGCAATTTAGTGCACCAAATGATGAGTGCTAATGCTTTTGTATAGCCTAAAGACGTTTTTCATATTGAAATGACCAAATTTCAAATAACCTATAGAGCTATAAGCTGTTTAATCTTTAAGCTATTCAGTGTCGTAAACAAGACCAAAATCTGCCTGACAACAAGAGAGTTGGCAGCGGGGCGACCCACGATGGGATGGTCCCGCCCATCCAGCTGAAGTAGAGTGCTAGCTAGGGTAACTAAATAATTAAACCTGCCATGTTGTGTGTCTACGAGTGATAGATCATGAAATTATAAAGACCCTTTCCACTGTCCCTACAACGCTAGGAGGTGAAACCCTGCGTGGGTCCGTCTCCACCCCTGGGTCGGTCAGAACAGACAGTAGCGGTTTTTGGCACGGGCGAACCGGGCAGCCGGCATTTTTTCGTGATACATGGGGGCGGCACGAGCAGTTAAAAAAATTTTTAAAAATCCTCTGCGCCGCCGCCGCGAAGCGGTTTTCTATTATCATTTCACTGTGTGGGGAATTGCCAAATTGGCGCCCCTGCTTGCTGAGAAGGTGCCGTGCACAGAAGCTGTGTGAGAAGGGGAAAGGGGAGCGGGGCGCGGCGTGGGGGACAGTTCACCTCTGGGTCTCTCCCAAATGGAACGGACAGGGGGGGGGATCCACTGTATAGAGCAATACTGTAATGGAATTAGTGGGTTAAAGTCAGTCACACCTCGACTTTCTTCCAAATAACACACATTTCATTCATAATATTATAAATACAGGCCTATAGTTCCTGCACATTTTTGTTTTTCTGAATTGTGTGAAATGGCTAATAAAAATAGGTAATACAAAACGATTATGTGGTCACCAAGGTGAATTGGTTTAGTCTTGACTTCTGATCGTGAGTGACAGTGTTGGGGGGGGTGGGAAATCTGTTGATTGTCGAGTGCCAAATAAACACAGAGATGGACAGGAAAAGGTCAAAGCCATCAGGTGCCCAATTTAGAAAAAAAAAAAGAAAAGAAGAAGAGGAGAAACGAGCAAAAGATAAAGGTATGCAACTATGTTCTCTCTGTATGATTATTACGGTATCCATGTCATGAATGAAGGGCTAATGTTAATTGGTGGGTATAACTCTTAAGTTTGTTAGCCTTTTTGCTATGATGCTTGCTATGCTTATACAACAATAATTCGGTTTTAACTCAACAAACACGAGATCTAATTTCACCATAATATTGTGCTTTGCAACAAAACTGTTACAAGTTCAGTTATTATTTATTTCCATCAGTTGGGTTAACGTTAGGCCCTGTAATTAGCCAACGGAATTTTCAAATATGTGTAATTATAATTTAAATCGGACTACTTTTCAAATTGTATTTCATAAACCAACATCTCAGACGTTATGTCAAAACATTATGGGGTTTCAAATCAAAAAGACTTTCGGTTACAGAACAGGGCATTGATTTCATGTCCACTGTAGAGGACATCAGGACTTAAATCATGTTTATCAGGCATTTTGGGAGACACAACAAGTGAATATGGAAATAAATTATACATCAATATTCCAGCAGAGAGGAGCTTTTCAAAACTAAAGTTGATCAAGTCGTACCTGAGGTCAACCATGTCCCAGGAACGGCTCACTGGCCTTGCCGTCATCAGTATCAATCACTCAATAGGGGAGCAGATTTCATACGATGACATCATTGATGATTTTGCATCAAGGAAGGCCAGAAAGGTCAGGTTTTAGTTTTAGTTTGTGTTTTCTGTTCTTAGTGCAATAGTGTAATAATTAGATTCTCTTTAGTGTGTTTTCACATTTGTGTGATGAAGGAGTTGTGCCATTTAGAATATTTTTTCTATATTTTATTTGTATATTATTCTTAATAATAAGAATTATTAAGGGGCGCTCGAAGGGGGTCTCGCCCAGGGT
>NW_015623473.1:248861-253389 GCF_001515625.1 Sinocyclocheilus rhinocerous | reverse complement strand
AATTTAGAGCAGTAAATGATGATTGATAAAGCTTTTGTAAAGCTTAAAGGTGTGTTTCATATTGAAATGACACTGGGTAACCAAATCACAAATAACCTATAGAGCTATAAGCTGTTTAAGCTTTAAGCCATTCAATGTCATAAACAAGACCAAAATCTGCCTGACAACAAGAGAGTTGGCGACGGGGCAACCCAAGGTGGGATGGTCCCGCCCATCCAGCTGAAGTAGAACGCTAGCTAGGGTAACTAAATAATTAAACCTGCCATGTTGTGTTTCTACGAGTGATAGATCATGAAATTATAAAGACCCTTTCCGCTGTCCCTCCAATGCTAGGAGGTGAAAACCTGCGTGGGTCCGTCTCCACCCCTGGGTCGGTCAGAACAGACATCCTGTGCAGACTGCTAGGGGACAAAGGTCTCGAGGTGTTTAAGTATTGATGAAAGTCGTGAAAGAGCATGTCTAGGAAAAGACATGAGAAACTAAGTTGAGAAAATAGTAAATGAGTCTTTTTCCCAACTTTGGTTAAACCATGGCCCTGTTTTCCCTCACTCATCTATGAAGATTTTGACAGTTGAAGCTGGTTCCGGTTGGTGGCTCACCAGCCATAAGCAACCTCTTGAAGAGTAGGAAAACAGACAATGTGTGTGTGAGAGAGACAACGAATGAACACTGAAGTGCTCACTACTCAACAATACCTGCTCCCCTCCAGTGAGCTTTCTCTCAATGGGGGAAAGAAATGACAAAACACCCCCCTTAATTCCAATTTCTTTCTGTCTTTCTCATTTTCCATCTTTCTGCATCTTTGTGTCTCTCCTCCCATCATTTTTAACTCTCCCAATCATCACTTTTCTGTCATGGGCAGCAACCACAAAGGCTAAATGGCTTTATATGCTATATTCATCATGTATCAAGTGAGTGTGTGACAGATTTATTACTTGCTGTCCACAAGGGATTTATAGGAATTGTAATAATAAACAGGGTATGCTGCAGTTTTTCACACTTGTGGGACCTTTCTCTGGTTTAGTGGCTGTATATAAGTGTATGCAGTAATGCTGAGTGGTATCAATTATTCATGATGTATTTGCATGTGTTTACTGTATATGTAAAATTAAGCAACAAAGTGAATACTGTGATATTTTAAAGCTCTTTTGTACACAGAATAAGGTTACAATTGTTCCTTGTTCTGTGACTGGCAAGCACAAGAATGTAAAGACAGATATATATATGTGTGTGTGTGTGTGTGTGGTGAAAGTGTCCATAAGTCACTCCACATAAGCAAATGCATTTGAAAAGGGTAATTAATCATTGATAATTAATCACTGAATGAATCATCAAGTCATTCCCTTATGAATAGATAGCAGAAAAGGATTGTAAAAATCAATAACTAAGTCAATAACTAACTAACTAACTAACTAAATAAATACAGTAAAATTACCAACAATTTTAACTAGAATTATATATATATATATATATATATATATAAAAAAACATCAATGAAAAAAAAAAAAATAAAAATAAATATATACACCTTTTGACTTTTGATTATACAGTGAGCTTTCTCTCAATGGGGGAAAGAAATGACAAAACACCCCCCTTAATTCCAATTTCTTTCTGTCTTTCTCATTTTCCATCTTTCTGCATCTTTGTGTCTCTCCTCCCATCATTTTTAACTCTCCCAATCATCACTTTTCTGTCATGGGCAGCAACCACAAAGGCTAAATGGCTTTATATGCTATATTCATCATGTATCAAGTGAGTGTGTGACAGATTTATTACTTGCTGTCCACAAGGGATTTATAGGAATTGTAATAATAAACAGGGTATGCTGCAGTTTTTCACACTTGTGGGACCTTTCTCTGGTTTAGTGGCTGTATATAAGTGTATGCAGTAATGCTGAGTGGTATCAATTATTCATGATGTATTTGCATGTGTTTACTGTATATGTAAAATTAAGCAACAAAGTGAATACTGTGATATTTTAAAGCTCTTTTGTACACAGAATAAGGTTACAATTGTTCCTTGTTCTGTGACTGGCAAGCACAAGAATGTAAAGACAGATATATATATGTGTGTGTGTGTGTGTGTGGTGAAAGTGTCCATAAGTCACTCCAAGCAAGCAAATGCATTTGAAAAGGGTAATTAATCATTGATAATTAATCACTGAATGAATCATCAAGTGATTCCCTTATGAATAGATAGCAGAAAAGGACTGTAAAAATCAATAACTAAGTCAATAACTAACTAACTAACTAACTAAATAAATACAGTAAAATTACCAACAATTTTAACTAGAATTATATATATATATATATATTGCTATATAAAAAAGGTAACATCATTGAAAAAATAATAAATAAAATTATATATAAGCACCTTTTGACTGGTTTTTGATTATATTTTGATATTTTTATCACAATATAAACTGAATATTATCAAAAGGATGAAATCTATCTATCTATCTATCTATCTATTTTCAGTGTTGACTGTATTTTAGTTTTTTGCATTAGTAAATATATATATATTATTTTTTACAAAATTCAAATTATATCTTGATATTTTTCCATTATGACAAATTGAATATGGTCAAAATGCAAAATAAAAAAAAATGCAAAAATGCTCATAATTTACCAACCGTCATTAGGTCATTAAATTGATCTTCCCCTATATGTTCAAAATGATTAACAATAATGATTCAGTATTCTACGGATTCAAAATTGTCAAAGAAGTTTAACAATTTACATCCCAAACTCTATAATAAAAGTGGTTTGAGACCAGGATTAGGCTACATCCGGAGCGGTAAGCCCAGTCACGTCTGCAGGTCAATATTACTTTCACGTGCGACTTATTCCAAAACAGGAGACTAATCTTTTAATCAAAAGCAGATCCACTAAAAAGACGAGCAAAAGGTTAATCCTAGCACTTTTATTACACGGCGTCCCTTGGCGCAACGTAGAGTTAAAATACATAAGCATCTTTCCGAGGCTCTGATTAAACTGTGGCCAGCACGGTTACAGTGGGATTAGTTGTCACGAAACGAGAAAGACGATCTTTCAAGCGACGGACAGCGTCAAAACAAATAGAGATTAGGATGTCACTGGGCTGGCGGGGTAAATGAAGCAATGGTGGTTGATTGATGCTTTAATTACTAGCCGTGCTAATGCTAGCCAAACAAAAGCGTTTCTGTCGGGTTTGCTGAGTTGTGTCCTTCTCATAATTTGAATTTGCCGCAATAATCTTCACAACCCAAATGCTGTATATCCTTCTGAAATGTTTTTTGATGAGGTACTGAGGGTTGTCCAAAGCTCTGTGATTGAATTTGGAAAATTCCTGCCTTCCTCAAAACTAAATTCATATTAATCTTGATAGGATCAGTCTCAACTTATCTAGAAAGGGAAAATGATTTGAAACACAGTCTTCGAATGGGTCAAATTCCTGAATTCCGGTAATGTACGAACACGTATCAGCATATCCCACGCTGGTCCAGGTGTGACCGGTCACACAGGTGTGTTTACGGCAGGTAGCTCACAGGCATTAGGAACGGCCAGGGAGATAAGGGTGCAAAAAGGGCCTCATTGTTCTCCACCTCCAGATAACCATCTCTCAACCTGTTCCCATGTCACTTTCTCTGTTCAGACCAGCAAAGTTCACCTGGAACTCGAGTTGCTTCTTCCTGCAGATGCTCAATTGCCTCCTACAGCAGCTTATGCTCATTAAATTCAATGGATTTGTGCTAAAATGGAATACCTACCTTCTGATTGCATTACAATAATCTATTTAAGCACACATTTTTAGTGAAAACAAAGGTCTAAACGTCAAAATAAGATTTTATTAGTATGTGACTTGGCTGGATTGACAATACATTAAGTTTATAAAATGTAACATTACAATTATTTTTATTTTTTCTAACAATTTTTTTTATTATTACTAAAAAAAAAAATTTTTAAAAATTATATTTTGTATCCCCAGAACGACTTCTTAGAAATTTTCATTTCTTTGCAAATGATCACACGTATATTTTTATTATAGCTCAAAAAATTAAGAATATTTTGTTTTCCAAATATATATACTATATACATACATATATATACAAATATATATATTCCAAATATATATAGGACTTTGTAACTCGCAATTTTAAATCACGCAATTTTAAATCAAAAACTCGCAAGTTTAAATCACGTAATTCTGACTTTATAACTCGCAATTGCGTGTTATAAAGTCAGAATTGCGTGATATAAACTCACAATTGCGAGTTATAAAGTCAAAATTGTGAGATATAAAGTCAGAATTGCGAGATATAAACTCGCAATTGCGAGAAAAAAAAAGTCAGAATTGCGAGTGTTTATCTCACAATTGTGACTTTATATCTCACAATTCTGACTTTATAACTCGCAATTGTGAGTTTATATCACGCAATTCTGAGAAAAAAAGTAAGAATTGTGAGAAAAAAGTCAGAATTGCGAGATATAAACTCGCAATTGCGAGAAAAAGTCAGAATTGCGAGTTTTTATCTCGCAATTGTGACTTT
>NW_015623473.1:234217-246094 GCF_001515625.1 Sinocyclocheilus rhinocerous | reverse complement strand
ATATCTCGCAATTCTGACTTTATATCTCACAATTTTGACTTTATAACTCGCAATTGTGAGTTTATATCACGCAATTCTGAGAAAAAAAGTAAGAATTGTGAGAAAAAAGTCAGAATTGCGAGATATAAACTCGCAATTGCGAGAAAAAGTCAGAATTGCGAGTTTTTATCTCGCAATTGTGACTTTATATCTCGCAATTCTGACTTTATAACTCACAATTGTGAGTTTATATAACGCAATTCTGAGAAAAAAAGTAAGAATTGTGAGAAAAAAGTCAGAATTGCGAGATATAAACTCGCAATTGCGAGAAAAAAAAAGTCAGAATTGCAAGTTTTTATCTCGCAATTGTGAGTTTATATCACGCAATTCTCAGAATTATGAATAACCTATTTTTATTTTTTATTCAGTGGCGGAAACGGGCTTCCATATACTTGCTACCTAAAAATAAGTAAATGCATGATTAATTCACTGATAAATTTATCGCAAAGATTTACCGGCGCATTGAATTTGTTATATTAGACAGGAAAACGTCATAAGCAAATAAATACTTTTTCCTAAGAATAAAATTAAGCTGTTCTTAACGTATTTAAATGCAATTCTAAGCAATATAAATGAATGGACAATTTTTTCAAGAAAAAGAATATTCAAGAAAAAATTCTAGAATGTTCTAACAAATTTCTCTTCATTTTTGTGAATCCAGTCTCTGCTCTGTAAGTGTTGTTCATACAAATGGATTATTTCTTTGTAGTTGTGTTTTCTTTGTCAGTTGTAAACACATAGGGAACACAAACGTATTGCATGGTCTTTACCTTATGGTTTTTGCCGTGCCGATAGATCATCCAGTCCTCTCCATTAGTGCTGACTTCCAGTTTGAAGGTGGTGACGTAGTAGGACTTCTGGGTCTCCTTGGAAATGGCTCCTTGGGTAGCGATCCCGGTCAGTACCTTGAGGAAGTGAAGATCCACCTGGGAAAGGAGAGTGATTGATGAAAGTGGGAAACAGGGAACGATAACAATGCCTGACTGATCGGACCAAACTTAGTTTCTTTTGACAGCCGATCAATGAGGATTTCTGATATGAGTAATGAACAGTTCCTTTGCAGTTAATAAATCTATTTTGAACATGTGTATAGAAAACAAGTTTATTCCTCTAGTGATGCCATATCTGTGACTGAAAACCAAGGGTGCTATTTTAAAACCACAGTCATTTTACCACAGTAAACCTAACTTAGACTTAAACTTCACAATTCAGCATGAAACGCATCTACAGACATGAATGCCAGTGGCGGCAACAACAAAATGCAGAAATAATTACATTTATTTATGCTAATAATTATTATAAACAATTTCACCAAGTAATTTAGTGTGTTAGTCTAGCTTTAGGCTGTTTATGGTTGCAAAAACCTTGATATATTATTATTACACGTAAGTTACACTAATTCATGATTTATTGCATATGTCATATCGTTTTTTAAATTTATTGTATACACTACTATTTGGAATAATTTTAATAATTTTAATTTTAACTAATGCTCATCAAGTCTGTATTTATTTCATCAACAATACAGTACAATTATAATATTGTGAAATATTATTTCAATTTAAAATAACTGTTTTCTTTTTGAATATATATTAAAATGTAATATATTCCTGTGATACAAAGCTGAATTTTCTGCATCATTACTCCAGTCTTCAGTGTCACATGATCCTTCAGATATCATTCTAATATGCTGATTTGCTGCTCAAGAAACATTTCTGATTATTATTCATTTTGAAAGCAGTTATGCTGCTTTAATATATTTGTGAAAACTGTGCTTTTATACACACTACCGGTCAACAAATATTTTTGTTGAGTGATACTGTGTCATTTTATATAAAAAAAACTCAAGTTTGACACAGAACATTCAAGTAATTTGCAATAAAAGTAGAATTCAACAAAATGATGTATCACTGGTCTAATTAAAACTCCCTGACCTCTACACATGCTCAAATATAAGAAGGAATGCTATCCGGATCCTGAGCGTTTGGATGTAGGTGAGGGGTGTGGGGAGAGACGCTACGAACTCTGAAATCAATAGCACTGGAGAAGGTTGCTAACTACGGATTTCTCTAGACTGTCCTCATCCATCATCGAGCAGTTAGCATCACAGCAACCTTCCGTGCATCATCGGTCTGCACCAACACAACAAACGCAGCGCTCAAGCTGAGGGGCGTATGCTGACGTGCGAGATGGAGTGCTCTATTGAGGGTGTAGAAGGTTCTGGAAATGTAGTGGTGTGTAGGAATATACCACACGTGTGTGTGAGAGAGATTGAGAATCCCAGTGGATTAAAGGGAACAAATCAAGGACAGGGTAAATGGCTTTTTTAATGTGACGCAAATGAGGTTGTGAGGGACAGAATCGTTTAATATGTGTTAATATCTTAAAGTCAACAAATGCAACCCATTTTTCATTCATAACATGCCATATTTCTAGATGAAACTATGCTATACAGTTTGGGGCAGGTCTGATTTATTTATTTATTAATACAGTTATTTATTCATTATTATTTTTAAGAAATTGATATTTTTATTTAGCAAGGATGCACTCAATTGGTCAAAAGCATTTATAATGTTACAAAATATTATTTTTCAAATAATTGCTGTTCTTTAAGACCTTTTATTCATCGAAGGATTCTGGAAAAACAAAATATTACGGTTTCCACAAAAATATTTAGAAGCACAACTGTTTTCAACATTGATAATAATAGTAATGTTTTTGAGCAGCATATCATCATATTAGACTGATTTCTGAAGGATCATGTGACACTGAAGACTGGAGTAATGATGCTGAAAATTCAGCTTTGTATCACAAGAATTAATTACATTTTAAAATACATTAAAAACAGACAACAGTTCATTTAAATTGTAATAACATTTAACATTATTATTGTTTTTACAGTATTTTTGATCAGATAAATGCAGCACATGAGACTTTCAAAAACGTCTTACCTAGACATAACTTTTGAACGGTAGTGTATATTTGGATAAAAGATTACAAAAACAAACTTTCCTGTACAGTAAGACGGAAATGTGAATTACAAATAAATAAATAAATAAAATTACGGACTGACACTGAGGTATGCCTCATTAAAACCATTCAAACTGATGCAGCAAATTATGTAAAAATTAACTAATTATACAAATTTGTGCTGGTAATATTTTATGAATGATGCCAATTAAACAAATTACACTTCCATCACATCTCTTTTTTTTCCCGCAACAAATTAAACATTTAATTTAGTCAATAAATTGTACAAATGAAATGTTGCAGGAATGTCAAATGCACCAATAAGTTCTAGGCTACGTTTACACGACAACGATGTAGTCCAAAACGGAAAAGTTTTTCCCTTGCATTTTTAAAAAGTTTCACGGTTCCTTTGCAGTTTATAAATCTATTTTGAACATGTATATAGAAAACAAGTTTACTCTTCGTGATGCCGTATCTGTGACTAAAAAAACAAGGGTGCTATTTTAAAGCAATAACCCCCTCAACAGTGATTTTACCACAGTAAACCGTAGTTACCCATCATAATTCAGCATGAAACTTGAATTCAGCATTCAAGTAATTTGCAATAAAAGTAGAATTCAACAAAATGATGTATCACTGGTCTAATTAAAACTCCCTGACCTCTACACATGCTCAAATATAAGAAGGAATGCTATCCGGATCCTGAGCGTTTGGATGTAGGTGAGGGGTGTGGGGAGAGACGCTACGAACTCTGAAATCAATAGCACTGGAGAAGGTTGCTAACTACGGATTTCTCTAGACTGTCCTCATCCATCATCGAGCAGTTAGCATCACAGCAACCTTCCGTGCATCATCGGTCTGCACCAACACAACAAACGCAGCGCTCAAGCTGAGGGGCGTATGCTGACGTGCGAGATGGAGTGCTCTATTGAGGGTGTAGAAGGTTCTGGAAATGTAGTGGTGTGTAGGAATATACCACACGTGTGTGTGAGAGAGATTGAGAATCCCAGTGGATTAAAGGGAACAAATCAAGGACAGGGTAAATGGCTTTTTTAATGTGACGCAAATGAGGTTGTGAGGGACAGAATCGTTTAATATGTGTTAATATCTTAAAGTCAACAAATGCAACCCATTTTTCATTCATAACATGCCATATTTCTAGATGAAACTATGCTATACAGTTTGGGGCAGGTCTGATTTATTTATTTATTAATACAGTTATTTATTCATTATTATTTTTAAGAAATTGATATTTTTATTTAGCAAGGATGCACTCAATTGGTCAAAAGCATTTATAATGTTACAAAATATTATTTTTCAAATAATTGCTGTTCTTTAAGACCTTTTATTCATCGAAGGATTCTGGAAAAACAAAATATTACGGTTTCCACAAAAATATTTAGAAGCACAACTGTTTTCAACATTGATAATAATAGTAATGTTTTTGAGCAGCATATCATCATATTAGACTGATTTCTGAAGGATCATGTGACACTGAAGACTGGAGTAATGATGCTGAAAATTCAGCTTTGTATCACAAGAATTAATTACATTTTAAAATACATTAAAAACAGACAACAGTTCATTTAAATTGTAATAACATTTAACATTATTATTGTTTTTACAGTATTTTTGATCAGATAAATGCAGCACATGAGACTTTCAAAAACGTCTTACCTAGACATAACTTTTGAACGGTAGTGTATATTTGGATAAAAGATTACAAAAACAAACTTTCCTGTACAGTAAGACGGAAATGTGAATTACAAATAAATAAATAAATAAAATTACGGACTGACACTGAGGTATGCCTCATTAAAACCATTCAAACTGATGCAGCAAATTATGTAAAAATTAACTAATTATACAAATTTGTGCTGGTAATATTTTATGAATGATGCCAATTAAACAAATTACACTTCCATCACATCTCTTTTTTTTCCCGCAACAAATTAAACATTTAATTTAGTCAATAAATTGTACAAATGAAATGTTGCAGGAATGTCAAATGCACCAATAAGTTCTAGGCTACGTTTACACGACAACGATGTAGTCCAAAACGGAAAAGTTTTTCCCTTGCATTTTTAAAAAGTTTCACGTATACACGACAACGTTTTCAAAACGATTCGCATTTACACATATCCGCGAAAACGGCCAAAAATGCTGTATTACGTATGCCAGGCCAGTAGTTGGCGCTGTCACCTTGTTAGTAAACAGTACCTATTGCCGTGTATGTTTGTTCGCGCTTGCCTTTAAAATCGACACGTACTACGCATGTCTACATACTTAACACGTACTATGCACGCGCATGACGTCACCGTTTTCAAAGATTCCCGTTTTGGGTGTTTACACGGAAACAACAACGGTGGCGTTTTCAAAAACTTGCATTTTTTGAAACCCGTTTTCAAAAATATGCGTTTTCAGTCCCCAAAAAGCCGTCGTCGTGTAAACGAACAGGCAAAACGCATAAAAAGTTTCCTGTTTTTGGCTGAAAACGTTGTCGTGTAAACGGCCCCCTAGTGTGTGACTGGCTCACCTGTATGTATTCCTTGTTGCTGTCCTCAGCAGGTGTCCAAGCGTTGTCCTCGTTGTTCAGACGTGCCTGACGGGGCTGCCAGCGACCATCATAAAATGAGCTGGACGCCGAAATCTGATCATCAGAGATCTTACCAGACTCCATTCCAAATGCATTGCTACAGTGAAATGCTGAATAAGAGAGAAAGATATATTTTTAATATATTTATCTTTTTTCTGTATTTACATGTAATTGTTTCTTTTTTTAATTATTTAATTAATATTTTTAAATATATAAATAAAAATAAATGCATTTAACTTTGCATTTAACAGGTTGAACACTCCCCTGTCTGTCATTGGTCAACTAAACAGATAGTCCCACCTCCAAACACAAACCATTGGACTAATGTAGTTAAGTTAGGCTGGTAGGGACTCAAACAACTGAATAATGTTTTGCATCATAGTGTTTACTTTTTAGTTGCTGGGAGAGACAACTGACATGATCAGGAAATTATACACTTTACCTACAAAAATGATACTTACTCTCACTAATTTCCTTGCGAGTAATGTTATAGCGGGCAGAGAAACCATCTTTGGCCACAGCCATGTCAGTGTGGAAGGAAAGCGACAGAAGGCCTGTGGAAGACTGGATCTCTGGAGGGATTTTCGTCCCACAGTATCGTCCGATCAGAGGTCCCACTGAACACAAGAAAGGAGGGAAATGAGCTGATCAGAGATCAGTTAGAGAGGCTAGAAGCGGTTCTCAGTGTGAAGTGGATCTGCTGAGGCATCGCGTGCCTCAAATTCCCTCGGCTCCATGGATTACGAGCTTTCCTCACAGTATTCCTCTGATTTCTTTCCTACTTATCTCTGATTTACTGTCCTTCTCCTTTGCTCATGTGATCCCTGGAGGTCAGCACGACAAGAGCTGAGTTTGATCCCAGATTGATAGCGTGCGAGATGGGAAGCGAAGAAATTTGGCTTACTGTGCAAATGGTTGAGATGTTCACAATTCTATGAACACTATATCTTCTACACACTATATGTGCGACTTGATAAAAGATATGAGGGGAAAAAGGTAAGAAATCACACACTACAACTCAAAAGTTTGGAGGTGGTAACATTTTGAAATGAAAGTGTCTTATGCTCTTATGCTTACCAAGGCTGCATTTATTTGATTAAAAATACAGTAAAAACTATAATATTGTGAAATATTTTTACAATTTAAAATGACTATTTTCTGTATGAATATATTTTAAATGTTCATTTATTCCTGTGATGCAAGGCTGAATTTTTAGCATCATAACTCCAGTCTTCAGTGTCACATGATCCTTTAGAAATCATTCTATTATGCCGATTTGCTGTTTAAGAAACATTTATTATTATCAATATTGAAAACAGTTGTGCTGTTCAATAATTTTCTAGACAATGTGATACATTTTTTTCAGGGTTCACCGATGAATAGAATGTTCAAAAGAACTGCATTTATTCAAAATTGTAATCTTTTGTAACATTACTGTCATTTTAGATCGATTAAATGCACCCTTGCTGAATAAAAAAATAAATAAAAAATCATGCTGACCCCAAACTTTTGAACAGTAGTTTGTGTATGTATACAGTATATGACTAAAATACAGGCACTAACCTTGTGGCAGGCCATCCCAAACGTCCAGCCAGTCATACTTGCATTCTCCTTCCCCCATCAGCAAAGGGTCGTTTTCCAGGTCAAAGGTCAGGAAGGTGAGTGTGACCTCCGTCTGAGGAGGAGAGATGATGATGAAGGAGCACTCCAAATTATGAGGGTACTTGTCAGGGAAACCAGGAGACTCAATCACTCCGGTTGGAGCGCTGAAATTTCGGAAACAGTGTTCGGCTCCTGCAGAACAAACAGAAACACAAAAGAGAAACGTGGATTAAAATAACATGACACACTGTAATTAATTAGTGGCGCTTACAGTATAGTGGTAAGATTTAGATAGGAAGACAGACCCATTTTTTCTTCAGAAAATGTAATATATATATACATATATATATATATATATTCTGTATATTTTCAATATACATTAAAGTTTAATATATTGATTGTTAATATATAAGCAAATATGTTTGCGAAAGGGATCTTCAGCTTAGAAGCAATGAAAAAATTGAGTTTGTTAAATGAAGTAAGCAATTCCTCAACCACTCGTAAACCTTTTGAGATTGTCTGGTGAACGTGGCTGCTCTTGTTCAGTGGTGAGCTGCGGTGCTGTATTCTGTGCATGTGTTTCCCAGACACACTCGAGCGAGAGAATGTCATAAAATGAAAGCGTGGTTACTGATTCCTGGCCTCGGAGAGCTCTCGCACGCCCCTCTCCCCTCTAATTCACATTTCAAACTGCTGTTCAACCTCTCCACTCCCCTGCTCGCGATGCCACCGCGCTCGGCACGCCGTCTGAATGCAGAGCGGAAGAGACGCAGAGAAAACAAGCGTAAATATGAGGCGGAGGGAGACAAAGAGAGATTAAACTAAACAAACAAGACTAAGTGGGTGGCAGAAGATGGACGCACAGATTACGCACGGCGCTCACCTTGAGCAAATGTGTGGCCCATCATGCCTTGCTCTCAAACATGGTAGAAACAAACCTATACAAGGTGCTAACAGTACAATTTACCATAATAAAACGGCAGCTGTGGTTGCCGGAATTTTACCGTAAAAAATACGGTAGCAACATTTTAGGTTTTACGGTTTTAACTTAAATTTACTGTTAAATACTGTAATTTAATTAATTGATATAATGTTAATATACCAACCTATTGAAGTACTGAAATCTGTTTTGTACATTTGTAATACACTGATAACCACCAAATCCAGGTGGTGATGAGAAAGTCACATGACGAACCAAAGCCCATCAGAAGTATAATGATAGATAAATAAATTAATTAATTTCTATATGTTTTCAATTTTATATATACATAAATATACAAATACATTATTTATACATTTCAATTCATCATACATTTATCATATTTATATATTGCTTTTCAATTAATCATAGTAAAATAATATTATGCTACAATAAAATGATATTATACAACAAATATTAAAATAGTATATAATACATATTTATATAAAAATATATAATATTTATAAAATAAACACATAGATTATTGAAAATTATACATTATTATAAACTATAAATTTACATATGTTTTTTATTTATTAAAATTAAAATACAAATACTTTGTCAGTACTTTTAACATGTTTCAATAATACATATACTTGATTTTTATATTGTATATACATATACAATATTTTTACATATTTAATATTTATCGAATAAATAAAAGAAACATTATTAAAAATTCTAAATAAGTAAATAAATGTAAATATAAATATAAATAAATTAATAAATGATTGATTGAATGAATGAATGAATGAATGTGTGTGTTTATATTTGTTTATACATAAATATACAAATACATTACAAATATCAGTAATTATAATAATATAAGTATAATTATAATAGCATCTGTATTGTAATACAAAAAAATTATATAAATATATACACACTCAATATTTATATATAAATATTTAATATTTATCAAATAAATAAACTGAAAATTATTTAAAAATTCTAAATGTAAATATATATGTGTATTTATGTATATATGTGTTTGGGGTATTTTGAAGCTCAGTGGCCTGTCATCATTATATGGAAAAGAACAGCATGATTCTCCAGCCTAACATGTTCATTTGTGGTGTTCAGAGGGAACAACGTCCTGCAGGTTTGGAATTACATGAGGATGACATCATTTTTTGAGTAAATGATGACAGAATTGTCCTTTGTTAGTGGACTGTCCCTTTAAGAAGCTCTGAGACGGGCTCCGGTGTCTAACACAGCCACTACAATCAGATTTGTCTCAGTAAAACCATGTGCAAATTACTCGTGGTCTCTCTTGTTTGTTTCTCGCACCAGTGACACCATCTAACCAATGCTGTTTCCTCCACTGCAATGTTCCTTGTGGTAAACAGCCTGTGAGGAGGGCAGCAAATTACCCAGAATTCTATAAAAAGAAGAGACAGGCCTCATAGGTACTTGTGGAGGCTGTCAAGAGGTCAGTGTCTCGACATGCCTAATGAGGAGCATCGGACCTGTGCAACTCCAGGCCAAATGAACAGCAGGTTCCAGTATGTTTGTGACACTCAACACACATGTGAGTGAAGGTTGGTACCGCGGTAAATGTATGTGTTGGATACACATGCTCACTTGAGCACAGACAAAAACCCCAGGAAGCCACACAAGCAGGAGGAAAGAAAGCAAAAATGAGACGAGGTGCAGTGTAGCGCACATACAAACATCTACGCACATACAATTAATCATTTTGGTTTTACATTTTGGTAATATATAAGTCATATATAAGTAATATATAAGTTTAATATACGTTTTCTGACTGATCTGTCTAAATTTGGTTTAAATTAAATGTACTTTTACATATTATTATGATTTCATATTTTCATATATATTTGTACAATACAAAATGAACGATGTATTTATAGGATGTATAGGATGTACATTCTCTTTTTCACATAACTGTGTGTGTGTGAGTGTGCGTATATATATATATATACACACACACACACACAGTCATGTGAAAAAGAGAAAATACACCCTACTGAAGTCTGTGTCATTAATTATTTAGCAAAAATAAAGCCAATATGGAAAAGTCATGGGTGACCAACTAAGGACACCCTATGATTCAATTGCCTAAAGATCCACTTTTAGCAGCAATAACATGAAGTGATCATTTTCTGTAAGACTTTATCAGTGTCTCACATCGTTCTGGAGGAATTTTGGCCCACTCTTCTTTACTACGTTGCTCCAGTTTATTGAGGTTTGTGGGCGTTTGTTTATGCACAGCTCTTGCCACAGCATTTCAGTCCGGATGTGCTCTGGACTTTAACTGGACTTCTGCAACACCTTGATTCTTTTCTTTTTCAGCCGTTCTGATTTGCTGGTGTGCTTGGGATCAAGCTTTAGCTCTCAGATGGATGGCCTCACATTTGACTCTAGAATACTTTGGTATACTTTGGATGGCCTAGATTTTGCCATTTTTTATATTATAGTTTTAAATCAATATTTTGAACTATATTTGGTTCACAGTAATTATTTATTTTTGCTTTATATGACAGAAGAGACAGAAGAGACCATGGTGTTTGTTAAAGGTTTGTGTCTGTGTTTGTTCTAAATTAAGTTCTGGTTCTAGCAGTGGGTCGTCCCATCAAAGTCCGCTTATATTACTCCACTTGGCCGGCTGCCCCGCACACTCAAGCCTGCCATGCATACCGCCACTGCATGAGTGCATTGTGTGTGTGTAAAGCGCAGTCACGGGGAGCATGCATGCATGAGCGGCCACTCTTACTGCTTATTAGTTCATGCTTCTGAACACACCAAAAACAGTCTCTTCCTCCTCCTCCTCCTCCTCCTCCTCCTCGGGACATGCCTCCCGCTGCGGTGCAGTGTCTGCGGCCCGCCTGTCACTACAGTTGACTGTACGGTAATGGAGGAGGCGTGGCAATGAAAGGGTTAGTTGCTGGGCAGAAACTCATGTGGCGTGAGCCTCGTGCTCAAACGTGCGAGGGATTTTCCCCTTCTGTCGCTCGTTCAACTGACCTCTCGCGGGATGACAAAGTCTGTGTTCACTCATCGCATTATTCACGCGCTTTCACCAGTCGCTCGAGATCACCTTGATGTCAGTGAAACTCTGATGACGCTGCTTTCTGTCTTTCATTCATCCCAGGACTTCAATTCACAATAAAAATAACATGCATCCAACCGTTCAATTGAACGAATAAATGGAAAATTGCCATTCTGCTATGCAGAGTGAATGGCAGTGATTTTTTAACAAATAACAAATGGAACATCTTCCCAGATGATTGGTTATGGTTTATTATGGTCTGCAGTAGAGTTTTGTAAAATTAAATGGCTTTTTTAATAGATTGTCTGTGCTTACAATTAAAAAAGCGCTGCACAGGGCCTCTTATTAAGCTAGTTTAAGTTTCAAATCTGCTTTTGGGATCTACGTAAGAGATGGAAGAAGAATTGAGAACAGCACTTGAGTCAGTATTGAACATGATGTTTTACAGCTGCCACCAGTTCAGTATAGGCATCTGACACTATATACTGAACAAATATATAATTATTATCATACACTACCATTCAGAAGTTTGGGGTCCGTACTTTTTTCAAGAATTTTTTGTGCCATTAGGAAACTTTACTGTCAGTTTTGATCAATTTAATGCATCTTTGCTAAACAGAAGTATATATATAGAAGTATATACAGTATATATATATATATATATATATATATATATAT
>NW_015623473.1:190478-234034 GCF_001515625.1 Sinocyclocheilus rhinocerous | reverse complement strand
ATGCTTTTACTAAAATCATTTTTTTTTAATTAGTTAATAAAGACAAATTAGTTAATAAAAATTTAAATAAAAAGTTCAAATTGAAACATACTAAGTCATAACTAAAAAGAAAAAGTCAAAAAAAACATTTGGTAAAAATTATAATTATGACATGAAAGGTTGGAATTATGATATACTTCATAAGTATATCATAATTGTGTTATAGTTATGTCATAATTGTGAGATAAAAGTCATAATTGTGAGATAAAAGTCAAAATTGTGAAATACTAAATCATAATGAGGTTAAAAATTGAAATTGTGAGATAAAAAGTCATCCAAGATCAAGTTGTCGATCAGTTTTTTTTTTTTTCTGGGTTGGCATCTAAGCAAATTTGTTGCATTAAGATTTCTTTTGACTTGGCAAAATTGAGATAAAAGGCCATAATTATGAGACAAAAAGGTAAACATATGAGATACTAATTAATAATTATGAGATAACTTAAAAATTACTAAGTCATAATAAATATATAAAACGTTGACATTATAAGCTAAAAATCATATTTATGACTCAAAAAGTCATGAAAAAATGAAATTGTGACATACGAAGTCGTAATTAGATTAAAAGTTTAAATTGTGAGATAAAAAGTCATCCAAGATCAAGTTATTGATCTGTTTGTTTTCTTCTGGGTCGATAGCTAAGCAAATGTGTTGCATTATTGAGCTTAATTTTGACTAAGATCATTTTGCTTTGGAGGAAAATCTAAAACGACTTCCATCCATTTGCTCTTGCATCCATTTCACCTCAATGCTATCTAGAGGAAAGCTATTTCTTTCCTATGGGTTTGGTTGCTTTAAGAAGAGGTAGTTAGAGCTGAAGGCTTTAAATGGGCCGTTTTATAGGAGAAGAGGTATCGAGACAGCAAGACAGACGGCACCTGATTCAAAGCAACTGTTAAAGTGGCAGTAAATTCCACTGGCCGAGCAGGATAGCCTCCAGACCGCTTCTCCACCACAGGTGGGGGGCGGCACTGATGTTACCCAGAGCGACAGAGACCTATGGACCTAATCGCTTCTGCTAGCGCTTTCTTTTAAGTGTGCACTCAGAAGTCGGCAGCGGCGGTGGGCCTGAAGGCTGCTCGGCGGGAAGTCTTCCGCAGTATCCGTGGCAAGAGCGTAACAGTCATGTGACCGGGGCAGGAGGGGTTGTTGTGTTGCACATGCCACTGGGGGTAGCAGTCTGGCGTGACTAAACTGGGGCAGAGAAACGGGGCGGCATAAGGGACGGGGAGCAGATGAACAGGGGGTTTAGGGAAGGGATGGGTCTTGACAGGCCCGTGAGGTCATACACAACCATGGGAGATAAAGGGTCAGAGGTTAAAACAACTTTGCAGCAAGACTCATACTTGAGATGTATGCATGAGCTTAAAGGGATAGTTCACTTAAAATGAAAATTGTGTTATCTTTAGCTCTCTCAAGTTGTTCAAAACCTGAATGACTTTATTTCTACTCCAGAATACAAACGAAAGCATTTCAAAAAATGTCTGTGGGGTTTTAATTGCAGTGTTATTTTAGTATTATTTAAATACTATTACTATTGAGTCATAACTTATTGAGTTATCAGTAATTATTTATATACTTTTACTACATACTACATGAATTAATATTTTAAATCAACCTTAATTTTTATATTTTGAGTTTAAAAAAAAAGTTTCAGTAATTTTGTTCTGTGATTGTCATTTTCAGTAGTTTTGTATTGATTTTGTATTGTATTAACTTTAATTAATTTAAATTTAAATTTTAGTTTTAGTAATTTTAGTACTCTAAATTAACCTTATTTATTTTAGTACATTTATTTATTGATCTAATTTTTGTATCAATTTTAATTAAATATTTATATTGTATTTTATTTCATATCAGTTTTATTTTAATTAAAAAATGTATATTTTTTGTTTTTAGCTTTAGTTAACAATAACAACATTGATTTTATTTGTTAGTTTTTTTGTCTGTACAATGAAAATTGATGAGGTTCAGAATTATTTTGTACGTTTTTAAAGTTTAGGTTTATCATTGAATATATTTTATTTTGTTTCAGCTTTTTTTTAAATAACAATTTTTTTTTATAAATATTCTTTGTTTTTAGTTTACAATAACAACATTGTATTATTGTCTATACAGTAAAAAGTCTATGTGGTTCAGTGTTATTTTGGACCCCATTGACTTTCGTTATATGGACAGTTGGAATATTGGAATATTCTTCAAAATATCCTCTGTGTTCCTCAGAAGAAATAAAGTCATATGGGTTTGGTTTCTATCATTAAACAAAGCTGGAAATCCATTCATATCAATGTGTCTGGAGCATCACAAAGGCTTATTCCCACTTAATTCCCAGTCCATTTATATTCCCACCTGATTCCCAGTTCTTTCAACACCCTCAAAACTCATTTTACTCATTCCTATCCTGCAAAAAAAACTCATTTGAAGTGTGTAACCGAGAGCATTAGCAAATTAGACAATATATATATATATATATATATAATGAACAGTGTTGGGCAAGTTACTTCCAAAATGTAATACATTATATATTACTAGTTACTGTCTTTTGAAAGTAATTAGTTACATTACAAAACTTGCGTTACTGAGATTGTAACGAGTAATAATATTACCCAAATTTGATTAGTAATGCGTTATATTACTGCGTTACAGCAAAAAGTAATATACTACTGTAATATTATTACTTTTGTAATGCGTTACTCCCAACACTGATAATGAATGAACATACAATATGCATAGCATGCACTGAATGCAGATTCTGCAGATGTCTGTGGAGATTCTGTTCAAGACCAAGCAAAGCATGAACCAATCCACTTGGAGCTGCATATTGTAAACTTTTTGAAGGTGTCTTGTCAGCACTGTTCAACTTTGAAGGTTTCGAACGTGTTGTTGCTCTAAGCCAAACAAGCTGTAAAAGGCCAAAAAAACAAAATCAAGGAGCGTTAGTCAGTCATAATGGCCCTAAGAGATTGTCTACATAACAGTGTGATAGCATGCCACCCGAGGGTCAGTCGGAGACCAGTGTGGGATTTCTGCATGAACATGAATGAGGGTTTGCTGTTCTCGCTCCCAGTGCTGGATAACAGAACATGCATCGGAGGAAAGTGTTCACCAGAGATCATTATCTCTGCGACGCCTCTCCATATAAACAGACATAAACGCTGAGACTCACCCACGCTAACACTTTCCCACAATTCTAGTGATTGGAGCAGTTTGTGTAAACAACAGATTATTTTTCTTCCTCATTTTTGGCAGTCTTTATAACTTTCAAAACCTGTAGAGACAGACGTTCTGAACTACATTGCCTCAAAACCTGGAATTTAAAAAATAAACAACCATTATTCTGTGGCACAGGAAAAGGCAACAGTCAGTTATTTGCCTTTGGAAAGAAACATCTGGAAAACATGAGGATCGTACGCACAAAGACTAATGCTGTCTTCATGTCCTCCTCCTGGGATGTTCCTAATGAATGTTTGAAAATCATAATTATGACATTATGTGCGCTTAAGTGATTATGGTCAGAAAAAAACTGACAAATTTCATATTTCACTCCCTTGACAAACACAGGAAGCTTTTTAGCACTAGACCAACAAGATATCAAAGAATGTGCATCACGTGTGTATTTAATGCTTTATCTGTGTATTTTATCATTCTTGTGTTGCAACCGAGAATTATGGGAAGGTACAATAAAATTCATAAAAATGTGCAGTAAAGCAATAAAACTAGGTGGTCATTGGTACTGATCAAAATGATCTGATTATATTAAATGTCATAATACTTATATAATAATATAAAATGTACACTGAAGTGTAAAAATATAAATATAATAAATATATACATATATTTTTTGTTATTGTTAAAATCCAATATTTCGAATTAGCCTAATATGTAATTAATAAAAAACAATACAAATGTTATTAAAATGTGTTTTTATGTTTATTTCTATTTTAATATTGTAATAATATTTATAAATGTATAAAATACATACATAATGTATAAATACATAAAGTATGTATATAAGTCTATATAATAAACATAATTCTAAAAAAACTAAAATGCATTATTTAATTAAATTAACTATAAATGTATTGAATATATGGATTATTCCGACATGACTAGAAGGCAGCATAACGCACAAAAATGGCACATCCCCGACAACAAGTGATCAGAAACGCATTTACAAGTCAGATATCCATGCTCTCCACTCCATCTCTGCTACACCCACACATGGCTATATTAACATCCCAATAGAGAAAAAGCATATCATGCCTTTATTAAAAGATGTTCTTGGGCTGTCTCTGGTTAGTGTAAAATGAGATTGTGGGCTTATCACGTGAGTCATACTACTAGAGTTAGCAACTGTATCTGTGGTAACAGTACCTGAGGGCAATGGTGATGATTTCAGCAATTACTGAGGTGAGGTGAAGGCTTAGAGACAGAATAACTCTGCTGTTTTTGCCATTAGCCATGATGAAGCCACGGTGCTTATGTTACCAGGCTAATCATCGCTGTTGCAAAACAACATTAATCGCTGCACTCCCACGAGTACGCGGCTAGTGCAATGTTCTTGAAGGAACGCTGTAGTGGTAGTTAATGGTGTTTGCCAAGACAAATATCACTATTACCACTGATTATACTTAGCTATGTCTAATCCCATAGACTTGAATAAGGGAGGGACCTGAGCCATATCTACAGACCACAATATCAGAGAGAATTAAGGGTGGCCTCTTTTGACTTAAGTCTGTAAATTATACCTATAAACCACCCAATACATTTAATTAAAAAATTATATTTAATAATATTCAATGTACAGTAGGGCTAGTTCAATTTTCATTATGCTAAAAACAAGAGCACTAGACAAAGTTATCATCAATATTTTAGCGATGGTTATTAATGAAAACTATAACAGTAATAAGTGTTGTTGCATGAATAATAAACAACTGAAAAAATTATCCACCCCAAACTATAGTAAAGTAGCCTGTTAACAAATGTTGACGCACTAAATATGGTATGATTTAAAAATGATCATCCCTTCTCCAAAACAGAGAAAACATCTTTCACAATCACAAACATCTACATGTCTGTCTCTTTTAAAGTGCTTGAGGGAACATTTAAGAATCAGCGTGTCTGACGGCCTTGCAGCAGGACGGAGGAGCCGCGACCTTCTGGAACCGCGAGTTAAAGGTCGCAGGAGGTCATTCCGCTAACGAGATTTACAGCGTAACAAGAGCGCCTCCAAAATCAACCTGAGCCACTCGTGACCCTCAAAAACCAGCCTGCTCCAATCAACCATCAATCAAAGAATCAAATATTTCTGGAGAAACCTGAAAATATGCATCTGCCCCCATCCAACCTGACAGAGCTTGAGAAGTGAACAGGTGAGGTGAAGAAAGGCAGATAATTGCCAAATGCTGATAAACAAAGCTTGTCGCATCATACCCAAAAATACTTGAGGCTGTTAAGGTGCTTCAGCTAAGTAATGAGTTACTTATACTTATGCAATGTACTTATTTCAGTTTTTTATTTTGAATAAATTTACAAAGTTGTGACAGTTCTGTTTTTGCTTTGTCATTATGGTGTATGGAGTGTAGATTGATGAAGGAAATAAAGTAATTTAAAGCAGTTTAACATAAGGCTGCAACATAACAAAACGTGAAATAAATGAAGGCACTGTATACCAATCAAATATTTCTGGAGAAACCTGAAAATGTGCATCTGCCCCCATCCAACCTGACAGAGCTTGAGAGGTGAAGAGGTGAGGAGAAGAATGACAGATAATTGCCAAATGCAGATGTGCAAAGCTTTTCGCATCACACCCAAAAAGGTTTGAGGCTGTAAAGGTGCTTCAACTAAGTACTGAGTTAAGGGTTTGAATACTTATGCAATGTACTTATTTCAGTATTTTTATTTTTAAGAAATTTACGAAGTTGTGACAATTCGGTTTTTGTTTTGTCATTATGGAGTGTAGATAGATGTGGGAAAAAAGTAATTTAAAGTAGTTTAACATAAGGCTGCAACATAACAAAACGTGAAATAAATGAAGGCACTGTATATATATATATATATAATGGGTAATCACTAAATGTGGAATGGGAAAAGTGGCTGATGTTGCTGAGCAGTGCGATTAAAATTAAAATGGTTATTTCTGTCAAGTAAAGTTGCATTGTGATGCAGTGATTATAATAGCCGCAATCTAGACGTATAATAGCATCCCATTTTGACGTGGTATGAGAACGCCTGAGCACATGTGAAAGGACTTGAGGATAGGATGAGAATGCTTGAGCTGCTCATTGTCAGGAACAGAAATTTTCCTTGGAAAAAAATGATCCGTTTCCTTAACCACATGGCAGCAGCAGCATTGAGCGCACTCACCAGTCTTGTAGATCTCGTAGCGCAGGGAGAAGCCGGCACCCTGGTGCACGTAATCAGACACAAACTTGATGTGGATGACAGGACCTGAGGAAATGATGGCAGGAGGAGCAATGTTACTGCAGTGCCTTCCCAGCAGGTCCGCGGACTCAGAATTCCCATCTCGGATCTCTATGAAGTCATACCTAGAAGCAAAAAACAGTACATGCATAAATGCTAGTTTTGGATTTGTTTGTTTGGCATACTTGTTTGGCAAAAAAAGCCAAAGTCTGCAACAGGAGTATTATAGTTAAAACTAAAATCTTTACCTGAAATAAAATAAACATGAACTAAAATAAAATGTTTATTTCGGATAGTTACAAAGACATTATTTCACATTTTTAATTTAGTTAAACGAATACAATAAATAAGCTAAAATAAAATAAAATACATAAAGATAGATAGATACTTCTCCTAAATTATTTACATCAGATAAAGTTGATATTTAAACATAACTAAGATCTCCATTAAGTCTCCCAAGCAATAAAAGAGGAACCTTTGAGCAATAAAAATGTTCCTCTGGGAAGGACAAACATTAAGAATGCAAGGAAGTGCAATGCAATATCTTCTGCAGCAATGAGTAACTGTGAAGGAACTGCTAGGAGTCGCTTTAATTTTAGCTGGGGTGACCTTTGACCCACAGTGGACTGCTGCCTTATAACAACAAACACACATTTTTTCATGTCACTTCAGAGAAAGACTGAAGGAGCTGAGACAATGACCACCTGTCCGGCCTAAATAATCCCTTAATGTGCGTTGCCCTCTTTTGCCAAAACACTTCACACACAATGTCTAAATGAGGCAAAAGACTCTCAAAAATCCAGCCGGTTGTCTGCATGAGTGCTTCCTTATAATAAATCTGGCCATAGAGAGGCATGAGTCAGGCTTCTTCTCACACCTCAGGAATGCTTGCCCCATTTAACCCCTAAACAAGAACAAGATCCCTGTAAACATACGTCATCATTCCCAACCTAACTGCTCTGGAGCACAACATGCCGACCAGACTTCTCTGTACTGAGAAAATGAATCTATGCGCCTTTAAAACTTACTTACTACAATGTAGGAGGCAAATAATTAGCTTCAAAATGTTCCAAGTTTAGTTTTAACTTAGTGTGAAACTCTTAAAAATAAAAATGAATATCATTTGAGAAGATGTTTCATAGCCTAATGCCAGCTGAATTCATTAAATTATTCTTTTGAAGCAATTCTATTAAATGATTCCGTTAAACTGATTCACAAAGCATTTTTAGAATTGGACTGTAAGGAATGACTTTGTTTAGGGGTAAAACTGTGAGATGGCAATAATAATAATTAATAATAGTTAACATTATTAAAAAATATTATTAATAATACTGGGAACAAATATTTTAATTATTTTTTAAAAAATATGGTTCAAAATAATAACCAACACATAATTTGACACTATACAAACAAATTGGAAACAGTGGTTTTATAGCATTTTACTATATTAAACATAAAACTGCACTGGGACTTATATATAGGCCATAAACTAATTTTGTTTTGTTTGTTTGTGGTTTTGTTTTGGATTTTGTTTTGTTTGTATTGTTTTGTTTTGTTTTGTTTTGTTTTGTTTCGTTTCGTTTTTTGTTTGTTTTGTTTTGTTTTGTTTTGATTTGTTTTGTTTTGTAAAGTGTGTAATCTATGCAAAGACAGACAATTAAAGGGGCAAAAGATGCCCTTCAGTGCCTCAAAGAATAAAAATCTGTGTTTCTGTCAGTTGAAGGTGCATCGCATCAAAAAGTCATTGAATCAAGTTCATTGAAACCCCTGAATGAAATGATTCAGTAAATGAATAAAACTTCAAAATGTTACTTGTGATTCTGTTGTTCTTTAGAAATCCATCACTGTACTAGTGCTTTAAAGTAGCCAAAAACCAAAACACTGATCTGAAAAATCTATAATGAAACACCAAGAACTTTTGCAGTCTCCAAAGAATCGTACAGAAACTCAAAAACACATTGATGTCAATGAATGTGTCTGTGCTTTCCCTACAAACCAGAATAGAATGAAGACATGATGTTTTGCCTTTTTTTTTTACTTATCCTTCCCAGTTAACTCTGAATTATCACTGGTTGAGCCGCATAACTGTTGGCTCCACGTCACTCAGGGAGCGTGTATGTGAAAACCTGACACGGCCCCGGGCCCCTCAGAATGACATAAAGAGGCAGGTGTCTCTGACTCTTCATTGCTGTGGACCCCACTGGCCGACCGCACACTTAGAGACTTCAGGTACAGCGGTGTATATTTAGACTACATACACATTCACAAACAAACTTACATATCCATGTAAAGCATCAGAAATCCTTCTAATGACTTCTATTGAATCATTTTAACTCTGAGAACAAACCTAGACTAGGCAAAACAGGTCAAAATCTGATATCTCAATCATTTTCAGGCATTTGAAATGATTATTAATACAAATATTACTATAAAAGTTTTTTTTATTAGGAAAGGAAATAATTTACTTTTACATTAAACAAATACTTTTAATTTAGAGAACACTCTTAGACTAGGAGAAATGTAAAAAAATAAATAAAAAATGCCATCTCAATATTTTCAGACGTTTGATGATATTATTAATATAAATATTATGAAAAAAAAGGTTTTTTTCCCATTTTAGGGAAAAAATGTGATGATATTATATGTTTTCGACATTGTTTTTTACTGAATGAACACAAGAAAGAATATTTCACTATTTTTATTTATATTCACCATTTATATCCACCAGCATTAGAAGCAACATATACTGTATTTTTACTGAATTATTTAAATGCAGTGGTTTGGCAGTAACAAACCAGAGTTTTAAATCAATTAACTGTAACTGAACTGAACTAAACTGAACTGATTTGCATAAATGAATTGAACTTCTTCTACTGAATTTTCAATCATAGACATTAATTGGGGGACAAAGAAAAATAAATTTGCCTAACTTAGTGGCTTACTCAAAATCATCATGGTATTCACAATGTATTCAATATATTTAGGGACAGTTTTATTCTTAAAGCTACTGTACAAACTGTACTATAGGTAAAACCACACACACACATACACACAAAACTCTCACTCACTCACTTTCTTTCTGTGTCCATCTCACCTCAAACACTAGAAAAGCTGGGATGAAAGCTTGTAAACTGTATGCAAGTGTAATTAGGTTGTAATTGATTTTGTAGGGGCTCTTGGCTCCTGGATTAGCAGTGACAAGTGAGTGTGTCAAATGTGGATATTGAACATCTCTAGACGCCGCCACTTGGCTACGGTGCATTTCGAGATGCGCTTGAAAGTGGAAACAAACCAGGATGCCCATTGATCAACAGAAATGCCCGGATCACTTATTTACCTCACATAAAATACTTGTATCAATTTCACAACACTTGTGACTGAACGCAAGAAGCCTTTTCTCATTATCACAGCAATATAACATCGTTTTATAGGCGTAAAGCTCAAATTGCTTACTGCGGTGCAATAGAGCTGCGATTATGCACGCTAATTATGCACGATTCAATGGTTATTCAGGTGCTACAGGCGGTGATGAAAACTCCCCAGACAGCGGTATGTTTGTAAGTGTGAGCGGGGAAGAGAGGCTTGACACGATGAGGGCAAAGGCCCTGTGTCCCTGTCTCATGTTCAGACATGCCTTCCTCTCCAATCTCACTTTCTGTCTCCTCTCCCCTCCAGCATCTTCACTGCTAATTGCTTTTCACACCTACGGTGTTTTTCAAGCATTTTTTTCAGGCCTACACAGTCCCCCGAGGTGTCACTAGCTGCCCTAAAGAGCAGTTTGTCTGGAGAGAGGCACAGACAGACAGATACACAGGGGTACGGATGCTACTATCCATGTTTGTTTGTGCATATACAGTAATACAGCGTGTTTGTTTCTTGGTTCAAATGAAAAGAGATGTGCTGTAGTGACACTGGGCGTAACATAAGCCTGGACTCCACTAATCTCTGAACCGCCTGAAACCGACTACCTACACAATAAACAACCCTTCAGCATGTGTTTTTAAATCATAAGACCCTCTTGGCTTGCTAAAAATCACTGCTGAATCTTATATTTGGCTCAGGAGCCCATATGCACATATTGTAAATTACAGTGGATGCATAAAAATAGTAATATCAGGCATTGTGGAAACTGCTATAATAATGTGTTCTTCTATGTACCTTATAGCACCATAAAAATAACTAATGGTAGCCTGGTGCGATATACAAAGGGTAATTATAGATACCATGATATATATTTTAAAGTACCATGGTACTGCCATATTATGTGATCACTGAATGATGCTACTGATACAGTTCTTTATAAATTGACTTTTTAAAAAGAATCAAGTTTTAACTATGTTGCATAACATAACATAACATAACATAACATAATATAATATAAAGTATGACGCTTAAGAATCATAGTAATCAAATGATACCATGCCATGGTATTATCATTAAAAAATATATGTTTTTATATAAATTCTAAAATACTTTTTTTATATATACATATAGCAAGTAGCAAATTATGGTTCACTGATGTGGTGTAAACTAAAGTCTGTAACTTTTAGTGCTAGCAACACCAAAGTCATGGGTTAAATTTCAAGAGAAAGCAAGAACTGATAAAAAATGCTCAGAATGCAATGTAAGTTGGTTTTGGATAAAAGTGTCTGCCAAATGTAAACAATGTAACATGTAAAGTCTACTGGCTATTAGTAAAAAGGAACTGATATATCTTACCTAAGCTTTCTGTTTTATTATGAAACACATCAGTACAGGAACTAAAACTGATGTCGACAAGCCATTTCACATCTGCTTAGCTTAGCTTTAACTTAGCTGGAACCAAACAGCTATTATAGTCTGCGTAGCATATCTTTATTATCCTATGAAGATGTCCTGTAGCTCTATCTTTCTTAAACTCAGCTCAATGGCTTTTTCAGGATATAATTCTGTCTGACACACAATCACATTGGCTTTTCAATATCGAATAACACAATGGCCGCTCATTTGAATTCTGCCATGCTTTTAGGCCAGCAGCCGCAGGACGTGCTCCAGGACAGCTCGTCAACCGGCCAAGACACTAAAATTGAAATTAAATAATGCTGAGAGTCTGCATGGAAAGCCGCACGCTCGGCCCCCGGGGGGGCAGCCTAATAAGCTATAAGTGCCTGTGAAATATTAAATAGATGCCAGGGAGGGTTCCCAAGGGGGAGGGAGGGTTGCCATCGACAAATCCGGTCGGGAAACAAATAGCATGGCTGTCCGATACAGTGCTGACATTTACAGATGACGGGGGTAGACCGCAAGAGCCTGAGGCTTTCATAAACAACACTAAAACTGGCTTTAAAGCAACATTTGTGAAATTTTTTCCAAAACTCACACCTTTAGGAAAGAGAATTTTCTGGCCTTCCGAGACTCAGCAAGTTCCCGTCAAAACGTGCCATCTCCCAATTCCCATTATGTTGCCATTGAAAGCCTTAGGCCTTATCAGAATGCATTAGGTCCTTTTTTCCATCAAGGATATTAAAACTTTTTTTCGGGGAAAATTGGCTTCTCGGGGTAAAGAGAGACTTTTTTAAATCTTTGAATTCCCAAATGTGTCACTTTATACTGCGCCAGACTGATTGCATTTTTTTTTGAGCTATCAATATCTTGATACACTCCGGGGTTGCTGATATATTTCCAATGCCCTAAAAACATCACTGAAACTGCTCTGTCCTAAAAAAAAAAAAACATTATTGACCTATTTGAATAATTATGAAATCGTCAAGCTACTAAGACAAGTCTTTGCTAACTTTGATGTATACATATATAAAGACCATTGATATCCAGAAAATTGATTAACTGTGGCCAGTTAGTGGACAAAGGAATAATTTATGTATTTGCCAATAATGCTGACTAACATATAGTTGCATTTCGAACTAGGCTGTGGTTTGAATTGAACTGATATGCAGACAAAAGCTTTGCGTAGGTATTTTACGACAACTTCCAATAAGACTATAGGAGCTGGAAACAATTTATAATGTTCATTGAGCAATTATTGGTCTAAGAATAGCCATTATTATAGATGTTCATTGTAACTGTGGTATTTTTATTTATGTGATGTTCATTTTGTGCACATGACCCCTGTGGCCTTTGCTCCACTAGTCTGTGACCTTCTTGACCATGACCTCACTCTTCTGAACGTGCTGGGTGCATTGATTCTTCATTAAGGGCAAAGGACATACATTGATCCCCTTCCCTGAGGAAAAGTGGAAATAGGGTGATATCATCCTTGCAGTTTAGAAACGCTGATGCTGCTCAATATCTTAGCACCTCAACATCTGCAGATAGCGCTGCATAGTAAACGTGAGAACTTTCATCACTTGAGTAGAGCGCAGACTCCCTTGAGTGATGCAGACTTCATTGCACATATCTGTCTCACTCTTACCAGTAATTCTTCTAGATTCCCTCCTCAGCCCAAACAACTGTCTCTCTGTCGATATTTTATGTCTGAGAGGTGATTCTCAATCAGATCTGGTTTCGACTTAAGCCCTTCCACTGCAGTACAACATTTAAATCCTTCAACAACAATTTACTTCCTCCTCTGTATGCATTACGTGAACTCAGTATTTAGCATTCAGAAGGAACTCGCTGTTTGCATATAGAGTAATGTGTTAGGGCGAGAAAATATAATGGGGATCTATTTGGAGAATGACAATGAGGCAAACTGGGTGGAGACCTGAAGGAATGGACTGAAAAAATTACTTCATAAAAGACAGATGGATGGATGGATGGATGGACGGATGATGGAGTATAACATCGTTAGATAGATAGATAGATAGATAGGTAGATAGATATATAGATAGATAGATCTCTATCTAAGTGCAAAAGATAGAGATCACTTCTCACCTCTCCGCTCTTTTTCTTTCATCTCAAAGGAGAAGAGTATCACATTAAAGATATGGCCAGATATTTCATTTGCCATTTTTATTGCATCTATCTCAGATCAATCTGCTCACAGCCCTCCAGGTAAAAGCCATACGACTTTGCTCCTGGAATAAAAATTCCCTGCTGAAAGTGCCCCTTGAAAAATGTCACTGATACCACACCTATCCTAACTACATCATGTGAGCCACAAGATGCTTTTTAGAAGCACATTAGTTAGTATGGTTTAGGGCACAAGAAGCTGCTGTGACCTTGTCTAGAGTAAATTGTGCAAGCTAAGCGAAACCGAGGCAGCTCCTCCGAGTAACAGAGACTCCGAGCCAGCACTTATAAGCACAAGGTGAATTTAAATGTGCTTGCTATATAGTGTGTGTAAGTGTTTGCCATCTAAAAGACGGAGCCAGGTCTTTCAATCATACCTCGCTTAAATGTGCTGACGATGACTCATTGTATATATCAAAATACAGATGGAGGAGATGGACGCTTGAAGTGTACCATTAGAAAGAGACCAGTTTATGAAGCACAGTAGCGTAAAGCATCTGACACCTCTTGTAATTTTTCATCACACATTTCTTTCCACTTTCCCTTATTCAGACTGTGAGACGGAGTAATGAGGGTTAAGAATGAGTGTAGTAAATGGGCAGTGTGTGTTTTCTGGTATCATAATCTTGCAAGCCACAACTACAAAAGCCCTTACAGCTCAATTTCAGCCTACTACTGAACTGACGGCATATAAACAGCAACATTAATTCCCTGCTAATGTTGAATATCAGCCTCAGATGGACTCTGAGGACAAAAATAAATAAATGTGCAAAAATTGTACCTTTAGAAGTACAACAGCTTGTCACTGGGGTAGAACCCATAAAAGGACATCTTTGTACCTTATTTACCCCTAAGGTTCATAATAGTACCTCAAGGGTTCATATTATAGCCTACTACTCTAAGATACTGATATGCATCTTTTATGCATAGATAAGGCTCAAAGAGTATTGCCCCGGTGAAAAGCTGTGCATCTAAAGGTACAATTATTGCCCATTGTTTTGGATATTGTGTGGTGCACACAGCAAACAAAAAAAGAGAGCTTTCCCAAAATGGCAAACTCTAATCTGATGGGCTGGTTTTACTCAATATCCGCTATGGCAGGATGCACAGCTTTATATCAGTTTGTCAGGAAACCAGGGGGGGTTATGAATGACGAGTTATGAATGAATGAAACACCTTTGTCCGCTTGAGAAACGGTGTCTCTTCCGTGGCTCAGAACGCTTTCAACTCGTTTTTTTTGTCTCGAGTAAGACACTGTATGACATTCACGTTACATTATTTGACTGATTTTTACATAGAAAGGGCAACAGCGCACTGCATTAAAAGAAATGACATAAGCGGTTTTCATAACCCCTGGCCAAATTCAAAAACGAAACTAAAATTAATCATCTATGAGAGCAAGGGGGCCCCCTGGTGTTTCGGGGGCCCTACGCAGCTTGCGTACTTTGCGTATAGGGAGGATCGGCTCTGCCTGGAGGGGTACCTTCCTTGGGTACCTACCTTGGAGTTTAGCTCCAACCCTAATTAAACAAACCTAAGCCAACTAATCAAGGAGCCTTCCAGGCAGGTGTGTTGGAGCTAAACTCTGCAGGAAAGTGGCCCTCCAAGAACAGGACTGGATTTGACTGATTTTTACGTAGAAAGGGCAACAGCGCACTGCATTAAAAGAAATGACATAAGCGGTTTTCATAACCCCTGGCCACATTCAAAAACGAAACTAAAATTAATCATCTATGAGAGCAAGGGGGCCCCCTGGTGTTTCGGGGGCCCTACGCAGCTTGCGTACTTTGCGTATAGGGAGGATCGGCTCTGCCTGGAGGGGTACCTTCCAGAAGAGTTTAGCTCCAACCCTAATTAAACAAACCTAAGCCAACTAATCAAGGAGCCTTCCAGGCAGGTGTGTTGGAGCTAAACTCTGCAGGAAAGTGGCCCTCCAAGAACAGGACTGGACACCCCTGTTTTACTGTAACTAACTATTCATTCACAAACTCTCAAGCAACCACCTTTACATTTTCCCCTGAACTAAGAGGCCTGACATTTTCGCCTGTTTTTGGAGTCCAGTTGGGAATGTCTTTCAAGGTAATACCTTTCTGAAACCTCTGTACACTCTATCTCATTTAGGAATCCTAATCTGAACAACAAATACAGGCAGAGCTGTCCAACCTGATGAAGCCACCCAAGCAGGAAAAGAGATTGAACATTTGTACACAGCAAATCCAGAATGTTCATTTGGGGAGTGAGGTGGCATTAGCCTGAGCTGTATCAGCAAAAGACATCAGCCACTGAGGTGTGTATTTTTGGTGTCTGTCCTTCTCTCTATCTCTACCACTTTCTCCCAATGTCTCTTCCTAGACTGTTTGGATAAAACCTCCAAATGTACCACAAAGCAGAAAGAAGCGAATATCTTGCTTGTTTACACAAACATAATGAGGACTTGACACATGGCCTAATTTAAATGATACCCGTATATTCATAGCTGGTTGTTTTTTAGGGGAATCCAACAGATTTAACTGAGACACACCCTTCCCTGTTGATGTCATGCACATTGGCGGCCCGTGGGGAAGCCACAGCGGGTTTAAACCACTCATAAAAGAAAGTGCTTAAAAACAACATCAATTTCACACCAGCAGGGACAATACAGCCCTGAAGATGACAGATAGTAATTTCAGACAGTAAAATCCCAGACAGTAATTTTGACTAATGTATCCAAAGAACAAGACCATTTGTCATTCGTCGAGAGAGTCTTAATGGAATAGTTCACCCAAAAATGAAAACTAAGTCATGATTTTTTTAATTCTCATGTTGTATCAAACCTGTGGGTGAGTATTCTCTTTTTGATTCCCCGGAAGCAAGAAAGTCATACAGGTTTGGTGAGAAAATGATCACAAAATTTTAATTTTGTTTGAATTATCCCTTTAACATTGTACACCTTGTACAGATTTGTCATGACTTTGGGGAATAGATTGCACGCATTGCACACTCTACTCAACTTTGTTTCATTGCTAGCAGTCGCTGCTCCTATTAAAAAGTGTGAATGCTCCTTTAGAGGTCTACACCCCATTAAAAAAATCAAAACCTGAATTCCCTTTGAAAATTTGTTGACGAACAATACATATTTTGCCATCTGTCCAAATGTTAGAAGTGTCTTAAACAATTGCCTTGTAGGACAAGGGTGTCTAATCCTGCTCATGAAAGGCCAATGTCCTGTAGAGTTTAGCTCCAACTTGCCCCAACACACTTTTCTGGAAGTTTCTAGACTTGATTAACTAGTTCAAGTGTGTTTAATTAGAATTTGATCTAAACTTTGCAGGATAGTGGCCCGCCAGGAGCAGGTCTGGACACACTTGTTTTAGGATATCCCAAGTCTCACAGCTATATGGGACAAGGGCAACTTTGGTCCTGGAGAGCTGATGTTTGATTAGAGATGGAGCTAAACTCTTCATGATAGTGGCCCTCCAGAACCGGAGTTGCAAATCCCTGTTCTATAGGGTAAAAGAAACAGTGACATTGGTAGAACCGATCTACTGGTCATTGTAATTTAAGTCAGACTCTGAGAAGCGAGAGCCTATGGATGAACGTAATTAATTTTACAGCTGAGGGGAAACAGTTCCACAAAAAGCCTTCTAGACTACCCCCTTTCCAAGTGACAGCTGCACTGCATCCCAGCGTAAGCCCTTTAGGCTCGCTCTAAACCCTATTATATCTCTCTTAACTTCACCCTCAACGTCATTCCTCTCTTCACATAGTTCCACATCTCCGGATCGTTTTTTCTCCCAAATCCTCCATACCACTATCTCTTTCTCACACATCCTCTCTACCCCTTCCCCCTGACTCACATCTTTCTCTCTCATCCGATAAATTATGTGTATTCGACGTCTTCCTCCTTCACACCCTCTTTTCCCTTATCTTCCACTTTCACCTCATCAACAATTCCGCACACAGGGCAGGGTTTGCAAATGCTCCACTGGAGGTAAATTAATTGCACGCACGTGCTTATCGTTCCATAGGACTAGTACTTAATTTCCCCCTTTTTCCAGCTAATTTCCTTTATCCCAGACTTTCTTCTCACCTGCAATCCAGTCGTTCCAGCTCAAAGTGGGGGTTGAAGTTTAGCACGATGCGCTGAGAGGGTTCGGGTGCGCTGATCACCCACTGGCAGCTCTCATGGGGTGGGTATTCCAGAGGGTATCCTGGAGATGTGATGTAACCAGCATTACTGGCATCCAGCTGGCCTCCGCATGTCTCAACTAAGACAGAAGGGAGATGAGAAAGTGAGGTGAGGTAGAGTGCTAGATAAGTTAGTTATTAGCCACATACTTAATGCTAATTTGGTCAAGCAGTGCGGTGTGAATTAAATACATAAATCACAAGAGCTACCAAATCCTTGAGCGAGCACTTCATGGCTACTAGAAATACTTATCAAGTTGTCAAAACACACAAGGGACAAAAGCAATGCTATATGAAGTTAAAACCATCATTAAATCAACATTAGCCCTATTGTGTTCATTAATACAAGTTCCTGCAAGTAATTGGTGCATGTTGAATGATGTTACAGAGGCCTCTTGAAAATACATCTCATTATAGAAGTTGGTTGGGGAAAAATGGTTGGGAATGCTGACTTAAAGCTAAAATAACATCTCCCTAATGGCATTGCTATGTGGATACTGTATTTCTACAGTAAATAAAGCTTTTAATTTGACAATTCCGTGACATGACGCCGACATTTCCAATTATCTTATGTTCTTTTAAGTTATCCCACAATGTTAATGTAGAAGTCTGGAAGCATTCAACACATTTCCGATGCTCTCTACAAGATATAATAGTCTAGGGTGACCATACGTGCCATTTTCCCAGGACGCGTCCTGGATCTACTGGTCATTGTAATTTAAGTCAGACTCTGAGAAGCGAGAGCCTATGGATGAACGTAATTAATTTTACAGCTGAGGGGAAACAGTTCCACAAAAAGCCTTCTAGACTACCCCCTTTCCAAGTGACAGCTGCACTGCATCCCAGCGTAAGCCCTTTAGGCTCGCTCTAAACCCTATTATATCTCTCTTAACTTCACCCTCAACGTCATTCCTCTCTTCACATAGTTCCACATCTCCGGATCGTTTTTTCTCCCAAATCCTCCATACCACTATCTCTTTCTCACACATCCTCTCTACCCCTTCCCCCTGACTCACATCTTTCTCTCTCATCCAATAAATTAAGCGCATTCAACGTCTACCTCTTTCACACCCTCTTTTCCCCTTATCTTCCACTTTCGCCTCATCAACAATTCCACACACAGGGCAGGGTCTGCAAATGCTCCATTGGAGGTAAATGAATTGCGCGCACGTCCTTATCGTTCGTCATTCCATAGGACTAGTGCTTAATTTTGCCCCTTTTTTCCAGTCAATTTCCTTTATCCCAGACTTTTTTCTCACCTGCAATCCAGTCGTTCCAGCTCAAAGTGGGGGTTGAAGTTTAGCACGATGCGCTGAGAGGGTTCGGGTGCGCTGATCACCCACTGGCAGCTCTCATGGGGTGGGTATTCCAGAGGGTATCCTGGAGATGTGATGTAACCAGCATTACTGGCATCCAGCTGGCCTCCGCATGTCTCAACTAAGACAGAAGGGAGATGAGAAAGTGAGGTGAGGTAGAGTGCTAGATAAGTTAGTTATTAGCCACATACTTAATGCTAATTTGGTCAAGCAGTGCGGTGTGAATTAAATACATAAATCACAAGAGCTACCAAATCCTTGAGCGAGCACTTCATGGCTACTAGAAATACTTATCAAGTTGTCAAAACACACAAGGGACAAAAGCAATGCTATATGAAGTTAAAACCATCATTAAATCAACATTAGCCCTATTGTGTTCATTAATACAAGTTCCTGCAAGTAATTGGTGCATGTTGAATGATGTTACAGAGGCCTCTTGAAAATACATCTCATTATAGAAGTTGGTTGGGGAAAAATGGTTGGGAATGCTGACTTAAAGCTAAAATAACATCTCCCTAATGGCATTGCTATGTGGATACTGTATTTCTACAGTAAATAAAGCTTTTAATTTGACAATTCCGTGACATGACGCCGATTATCTTATGTATCTTATGTTCTTTTAAGTTATCCCACAATGTTAATGTAGAAGTCTGGAAGCATTCAACATGCTCTCTACGCTCTCTACAAGATATAATAGTCTAGGGTGACCATACGTGCCATTTTCCCAGGACGCGTCCTGGCCAGGATTTCTATATTGCCTAAAATATCTAGGTTTTGGCTTTGTTTGCGTGTGCAGACCGATCGGTATATGACATCAAAATACCATACAGACAGTTCCTTATGCTTTCAAAATGCTCTCGAGGTATTTTGATGTCATACACCGATCGGTAAGCACACGCAAACAAAGCCAAAACCTAGATATTTTAGGCAATATAGAAATCCTGACCAGGACGCGTATGATCACCCTATAATAGTCCACCACAGCCAATTCTGAGACAGGAAGTGACACGCAGGTCTCTTCTCTGGAGGTTCAAGAGGTCACCCCCAAAGCTGCAATGGGATCCAGCATAACAAAACCTTTCTTCTACCACCTCACCCAACGTGGTTTCTCTGTTATCTTCACCAAACACTCCTTCCACATGCTAGCGTTCATGCTAACATGCGCAACAGCCCTTTTTCATGCCGCCCTCACACATAGAGGATATCACTCTGGTCATTATTATTCTAAATGGAGCTAAGATTAGGAGACAGAAATACTTTCTGGTCTTTCACCATGACAACCGTGCAGTGAGGGTTTTTTTTAACCGCATACCAGTCAAACGACAACTGAGGAATTAGCAGATGGGTCATTCCTACTATGCAGCACATTTCCATGTCACCTTCACAGAATATTTAACTCACAATTTGCATAAATGGAAATCAAATGTATTTGTTTTCTTTTATCAGAACATCACAATTATATTTATTTTAAATCAGTTCATTATTTAAGTTTGAATTGATGATGCCATTGTTGGCATGTCTGCTATTCTCTGCAAAAAATTAAAAGCAATGCGTTAAAGGGATAGTTCACCCAAAAATGTAAATTCTGTCATTAATTACTCCCTCATGTCGTTCCAAAACCGTAAAACCTTTGTTGATCTTCGGAACACAAATTAAGATATTATTTATGAAATCCGAGAGCTTCCTGACCCTCCATAGACAGCAACGGACAGCATCAGTGGTTTAACTGTAATTTTATGAAGCTACGAGAATACTTTTTGAAGAGAATAAATTGTTGAATGAAGTCGTTATTTTTGTTTTCTTTGTGCACAAAAAGTATTCTCGTAGCTTCAGAAAATTGCAGTTGAACCACTGATGTCACATGGACTGTTTTAACAATATCCTTACTACCTTTCTGGGCCTTGAACATGTCAGTTGCATTGCTGTCTATGCAGGCTCAGAAAGCTCTCGGATTTCATTTGTGTTCCGAAGATGAACTAATGTCTTATGTGTTTGGAACGACACGAGGGTGAATTTTCATTTTTGGGTGAACTATCCCTTTAATATTCAGCATGTTTCTTGGAAATATTGTTTGAATTGGTCATCATGTTAAAGGTTTTTCCCCATGTCCTTGATGCACTTTATATCCTGTCTGTCTTTTGTAAAATCCCTTAACTAACAAACACCAGTTCCTGAATGACATCATCCCTTAGGAAGTGTGGTGAGAAAATAGCAACTTAAAACATTCAACTCTTAAACATTTCATCCTGGTTCAAAAGGCATTCAAAAAGATATATCAAAATAAGCTTTATGCCATCCTCAGGTAAGCTATCTGTCACTCCCTCATTTAGCAGTGACTAACTTTAGCTCTTCAATTCAGTCCTGCTCATTTTGTGCAACTAAATAATCACATTAAACTGAATAAAGCTGAAGTGTCTGAGCTTGACCTGTGCATATTTTATAAAATAGAACATATTCATTTGTAAAGGTTACAGAGTTAAAAAGGTACTGCATGAAAGGAATGACTCAGACATTGAGAGCATAGGTACACATGATTACTGCCATCAACCTTATGAGAAAACAAGCCTGAAGATTACATTTTGTGTATGATAAAAATGTAAACCTCCACAAAAGGTGAGTGGAACTGGCTAACATGCTTATGTTTAGCAGGATACATCACAGCACACGTCGGAAAGGGAAAGTGGGAATAGTGCAGGTTCAGAGAGGAAGAGGGTGGTTTGACTGACAGTTCTGGGTTTGATGTTGGCTTCTGCAAATACATAGATAAACACGGCTGTCTAGCTAGTGTTAGGAAAACTCCTCCTCTTTCTGACAGAACAAACTTCATGACTACTTTGCCCTTATCCCATATGCTCCTAACGTATATCGGCATCGGTATCGGCAAGTACCAAAAATAAAAGTATCGGTATCGGGCGAGTACTGGAAAAAGTGGTATCTGTGCATCCTATTTCTAACATTGCATGAGTTATACAATCATAAACCGGATGAGAACAGATGGAGTCTCTAATATTTAAGCAACACAGGAATAGCGATGCAGCCAGGGAGAATCAAAACAGAAATGAGACACGGTAAAAATGAGACACAAAGAGACTCAACCCCAAATGCACAACTCCAGAATTTTCTGAAAACTTGTGAAATTGCCCTTTAAAAGTGAGCTGCAGGGCATCCTAAAACCACGTTAAAGATCTTCAGCGGTATGCATTGGTGTGGTAGAAAATCTTGAGACAAGGAGTTGAGTATCGCCTGAAGCCAAGACTCCCATTCGTGCCAGTCATAAGAGCCGGAATAAAAGATATAAGGATGGTTGGGGCTTCTATCAAGTGTTGACATTTCCACTGCTATTATGTCTTTTTAAAAGGTACACTTAAAATGAGGTGGCATTTAAGGCAACAACCGAATCCTGCCAAACCTTTTCTACTACATCCTCTGAAGGGGAAAAGCTAGCCAGTAAAATGTAGGTGCACACACAAAGAGTATGTAATATATATGTACACACATTATCTATCTATCTATCTATCTATCTATCTATGCATGTGTCCATCTGTCTAAATTAAGCTAGCACAGCGTAAACCATTTAAATAACATTTATTATTGTTATTATTATTATTTGCATTACATTGAGGATTTTTGTGTTTACAGTCATCGTGAAAATAATGTCACGTTGCAAAACAAAAAAAGGTCCTAAAAATAGGTTTCATTTCCTTCTTCCTTATTTTCTCCTCTTATTTTGTGCTGAAGATGACTTGACAGTTCCCTTGCAGCCCTCCTCCCATGAATTCCTCACCTCATCTCGGTATTATTACCCAATATATTACAGGAACACAAAAGGACAGACAGATAGCAATCATTCTAGCATTTTCATTCTGTCTGCATGTATTCTCTGGCTGTGTCTATCGCGCTATTGTGTGTTTTCAGGGAAGAGGGTCTTGAGGATAAATCCATGAGGGGGGATTTTGCGAGCTTGGCACTTTTTTTTTTTTTAGACAGATTTGACCTTTCATGTAGAGAGACAGAAGGGGAGAGAGGCTACAGACAGCCCCGAGAAGAGATTTCAGACCTGGTTGCTAGAATGAACAAAGAATAAAAATAAGGTTTGTGTAACTTTAAAAGGCTTGTTCATCCCAAAATAAAATATTTATTCACCCTTATGTAATTTCAAACTCACATTTTTCTTTTTTTTTTCACAAAAGCAGATGTTGAAATGAGAATGATGACAAACAAATATGACCATAAACATCCATAAAAGCTGCATAAACATGGTCCATATGTGTGCCATATTTTCTGTGAGAAACAGACTGAAAGTCATCGAGCTGTGACTGGATCACTGGTTCGGTGAATCTGTGGGAACAAATCATTCAAACCAGTTTTGTGAACCAAATCAACCAATTCACTCAAAAGATTTGATATCTAAATTAATATCTTGTTCATACTGCACAACACCATTTCAAACATGACATCCCTGGCTCTTCTTCGCACGTTCATGAGAAAAGTAGCCATGTCCGGTTTGCAAATAAATCATTCTTTTGAGTCAGATCTTTTCAATTAATCCAGTTTACAAAACCAGTCTAAAAAAATTGTTCACAGATCAGACCGGTTTACCTCTCAGGTTCGACTCACTGACTCACTGATCCGGTTGCAGTGGTTAGGGATCACTGGAGGGAAAGTTTACCAGTAAACAATGACTCATATTTCAGTCTGAAAGTCAAACATGTTTAGAACAACATAAAAGGTGAGGAAATAATGACAGATTTTTCTTTTTTTAGTCTAATCCCTTAATAACATGAGGTTCTAGTTGATGCTTTTAAAGACTAAAAGAGTCAAAATGTCAAAAAACAAAAGGGGATCTAAAACGTACAGCCCTCTAAATATGAAACACTCTGTGCGTGTATGTTTTGAGCACGCATAGATTAGTATTTCTCCTATTCACGAAACTCAGAAAAATAGGATGAAACGGCATACACAACCACTCGGGGTGTTGTAGATGGAAAGAAGATGTGTGTAGATACGTGTGTGCGTCTTTCTGTCTATTTGCAGGAACGCTGGGGAGAACTAAGTGCTTTGTTTGTTCACATGAAGTATTTATATGTGTCTCCTTATCCTTTAATCAGGTGTGTCAAGCTAAAGTGAACACAAAAATGTTGTCCTAGAGGTAAAGAAAAGCTGCTAATATGCAATTATCATAATTACTAAAACTACAACGCTGTTCATACTAGTGATTTAAACAAACCCTAAAAAAATAAACTTTGGTTAAACTTGCACTGTTTGTGCTACAAACATGAACAAACTGTGCAGCTTGGTGATCAATCAGACGTGGGAGTTTACCTGGCAGATGATAAAATAGGCAAAAGCGTCCCATATAGAAGGACCAAAAATGATGGAAGTGGGTTTTTTATCAATAAGTAACCACCAAAAATATCCTAGCAAAAGCATAGAAACACACAATACTGTATACCACCAAGAACACCTCTTAAAACCACATAGCAACACCCATTACATCCTAGCATAATGGAAGCATGTTTTGCATGTGCAAACACCACTCAAAAACAATAAAATGCAGTTTAATATGCTCTCTGTCCCTTTGTTTTCCAACAACAAGGTGAAATATGATAGATTTCTACCTCTAAATAAGTTACAGGTTCCTTAAACTTAAAATACCCAGTAAAAATGCAATTGCAAACAGGCCAAAATCCATCAATGCAACAATCTTGAACTTCTAAAACAGGAGAAAATTCTAAGTTAAATATCTGGTAAGCATCCTGGAAAGATTCGTTGAGAAGGTTCCAGATTTGAGTGCAGTGTTTGACAAAATGTAAATAGGCACAAATAGAGAGGCAGGTGAAAATAGTGTTTTTGAGAATAAAAGAAAATATGCCACTGCAACGACACTGTTAACACATGGACAGTCTGATATCATTCTATGTGGGTCAACGTGTCACTTTTTGGCCAGGACAAAACAAAAAACTGAGAAAGGCCCCTAAAGACATGGATCTCACACAAGAGATGCTGTGTCTTTGTTGTCCATAATTCAGTGCATTGTGTTGCGCTTGTTGCAGTCGATGCTGCTCTGGGAGGGGGGGCGTTACAGAAGTACCTACGAGAGCGCTGCATGTGTACGGTTTCAGGCTGCGGTCCAAGTGGGTTTTTCAACACCCAACATTAAAATAATGGCATAATTGTCTGCAACAAGATATGGGCTTGCAAATCAAAACTGTTTACACAAATTACCCCCTGAGTAAATATGAAAACAATTATCAAAATGTAATTGCAGGCGTTGCTAATGATCACAGAAAATAAACAACATTGTAAAATGCCATCTCTATTCAACTGCTGAACTCTGCACTTCAAACAGTGCAAGCCCTATTTTTTTTAAAGCTGCTTTAGTCTAGCCACTTTAAAGTTGTTATTCCTAATAAGTAATATCATTTGCAATGCCACCGTACCCATAAGCCAGCTGCTCCTATGATGAAAGTTTGTAGCCTATCTGTCAAGAGCAATAATGCAACAATGGCATATAGCCTAAATCAAGCCAATGTCATCTATAAGCAAGTAGGGTTCATTCATTCGCAGCTGCAGCTTTCCAATATTTGAAGACCTTTCACCACTAATTCTAGCTGCTTCATCGTTTTTTCAACCTGTTGGTCTAAAACTGCAGGTGCTGCTGTACTCTAGATAAATGTATGTTCTGTGAGAAGACTAGGGCATAGAGATGACTGTAAATTGCACAAAAACACCATTAATATTATGTATATTATCACAATACCTCACTAAGAGGTTTTGAGCCAAACGACCAAATACAAAAATACTTAATTTCTCTTAATAGCTGCTGACGTTCAGTTTAACGATGTATTGTTGACGATATCTGTGAAAACAATCTCATGTGGAAACTTGGACGGCATTGTGTTGCTGCAGCCTTATCACTTCTGCTTATTTGAAAGCTTCTAATAAACCATTGTTTTGTTATTCCGGGAGAAATGAGCGAAACACGTCGCAATTAACACTAATGCAATATATAGGTTATACGCCCGCTCTGAAGTCCGCTCGCGCCGTGACTCCGTTTTCCCGTGAAAACCCCTTATGAAGACCGACAATGACCGACAACAAGCACGTTTCAAAACGTGGACAACGACTGTGTAGGCTACTATGAAACGGTGAGGAACCGAATATACAAACACCTCTGGGTCGACTTTTTAAAGGAATCTTTAGTCAGTAAATTTCATCTGCTGAGGTTCCTGTAAACCTTAATGATATTTTGCCTTTTCTGGTTCAGCTATCTAACCGTATATTTGTGATATAATGATAGTTGTGTAGTTTTCTCGTCGTTACAGTGGTGAGTAGCCTATTCCCTATTTGACACTATAACTGAACAATACTCACACGGTAGGCTACTTTAAATCCATCAGTATATATCGTTTTGCATACACATTGGCCACGGCAGTATATTTTGAGGTAGCCTACCTCGGAATACTTCAAATATGTTATATGAATATCATAATCATTCAGTTGCATACATATATAATACTATATAACTCTGCCATGATATCACCAGAAGCGCAAGAAACTTAACATAACGGTTAAGTCAGATGAACCCTGCTAGTTTAGACCCCAAAATCATCTTCGTTATACTCGCGAAGTGATGTTTTCTGGAAGGGCTACACTGAATATGACTTAATTTCACCTTCTGGTTTCTGCTGTTCTCTCTTAAAATGGTTTATATTCTTTAGCTAGGCTATATAAAGTCCCATTTGCTGTAGCCTATTTACATGGTTCTTTATAGAAAAGGTTGTTTTGATGTTTAGATTATAGGTATTTATATCTACATATAGGCTAATGATTTCTTAGAAGAACTTTTTTAAAAAGTTATCCGATTAGGCTTTAAACCCTTTACCGTTGAAATCGGAACCTTTAAGTTTTTTTTTAGTTACTTTTTATGATTACATATGGCATACATTACACCCCAGTTTGGTCTGGAAATCTTAAGTTGTCCAGATTCCTAAGTCAGAATGTCTCTGTTTCATCTTTAGACATGAAAATACTTAAATAAAATAAAATAAATAAATAAAAAATACAATGTCTCGTAAGCACTTATTCTAAGGATGTAAGACTGCTGGGCAGTCTTTTTCTCCACTAAATAAAACCAGAAGCTATCCTTTTCTCAGCATGGTTTGCCTGGACAGCAGAAACACACGTCGCTTCGCTTCGCCTGGAGAGAAATCTGTTTGCCATTTACGGATAGCCTCACTGGATGGGAATTTAGACACACCGATACAGTTATGAAAGCTAAAGAAAAACAGACAAACTTACTTTCTGTTGCGCCGACATTCAGAACGAAGCAAAACATAAATGCAATCCCTTGGTGAGATATCCAGAAATCCATCTTTCCAAAAATGCGCTGCCTTGAAGAAGTGACCTGTATTCAACTAGTGATCTTCTTCAAGGAACAAACGCCGATAATACAGAGTGAGAAAAGAAAAGAAAACAAGCCTTTTTGCCTTTTTAGTGCTCAGAATGTCATATTCAAATGCAGTTCTGTTGAGCCAATTGCGCACAGCAAATGCAAACTACGCATGACATGATCTAGCTATTTCATGTTCTCATAAAGTCATGCTTTGTCGGCTTTACCTCGAATAATACTAAATTAGAGGTCTTCAGCTGTCATGGATTTGCGTGCGTTATTGCGCTCCATTGATCTCTCCCTTAATCGTCCGCTTAAAACACGCTGCCCTCCTGGTTTAAATGTTCTGATATCGTCTTGCTCTCGTAAGTCAGTCAGTCATACTCGGGAGGCACCAAGTTTTGTCCAAACTGCCAGACAGGAGTGGAATTGCGTTGCGCACAGAAGCGTGTTGTAGCGCACTGCTGTGCTCGCGCAGAGCTGTGACAGCGCGTGTGTATGTGCGAGTGTGTGTGTGTGTGTGTGTGTGTGTGTGTGTGAGAGTGAGTGAGTCAGTATGTGTGTAATAGCATTTCTGAGCGGAGCAGCTATCGCATTACACTGAGCTTTCTTGGCCCGCCTCCCCTCAGTCACTGATTAGAGATCTCTCTCTCTCTCTCTCTCTCTCTCTCTCTCTCTCTCTGTCTGAGCGATCATTTTTAGCGAATCGGTTCGTTCAATGAAATATAAATAGTAAAAGTAATTTCTTAAAAGAGTTTTTAATGTTAAATCATCCCTCTTTCTCTCACGTTCTCGGCTCTGACAGTCTGATTCATTTTAGCAAATCACTTTCAATGAAGTAGTTCAAAAATGATTAATCGGTTAGGTAATTTCTCAAATGGAATTGTAGATTAAGTTTATCATCATCTGCCGAATGCAGAAACCGACTATGTTTTCAAACAAGACACAATCTGTCAATGTTCTCTCTAAGTGTCATGTGATATTCAAATGTATAACCATTTTAAAACAATGATTCATTTGTGAATAAAACATCAGCACTCGCTTTCTCTCAACCTCATCAGTTGCCAGAAACTCAGGCCCACATAAACACACAAACACACACACACACGCACACGCACACGCACACACACACACACTCACACTCAAAGCTACAGTGCATGTTATTTTTGGATTTTGACTGGCCTTCCTCTCTAGCAATAATACACAGCCTGAAATGCAATTAACTTTCAAGATATCACATGATATGATGAAACCATGATAAATCATACAAATTCAAGTTCACCTTTCTAGGAAGGTGGCTTGCACGCAACACAAATGCAAAGTTCATAGTCTTGCCCACGTGCATAGTAATGGTCATCGTGATATGAGGCAAGGTGTGCAATGCACAATTACATGAGGCAACGTGTGGCAATGTTTATTTCATGTTTTGCCATAGCTCAGAAATCTCAAGTCATTGCGTGATTTGACCTGCAGGGGGACAGACCCGACCACAGGACCTGAACAACATGGGTCGTCAAGGGCAGAGCAGGAGCATAGCCAGAACTGTCGACCTTCACAGCAGTTGGATTAAAGTAATGTCTGGTGCATAGCCATTCCTTCCTGATGAACTAACATTTCACGGTTTCTTATTTCAAAAAATCTCATCTGTTTAGACTGTTAAAGGATACATTGAGGATTTTGTTTTTCTTTGACATTACTCATACATAATGCCTATATATGTTCACAAGAGCATATAACATACTACTCTTAATATTTTTGCAGATAATAAGAGTATTATCAGAGTATTACCAGAAAAGTTTGGAATTATTAAGATTAAGTCTTTTATGCATACCAAAAAGAAATGGTGTGTACAGTAATGCATTTAAAATGCATGTTAATACATTCTAAAAGGTACATGCAACATGCAGCTTGAATTTTTGTTAAACCCTTATATTAATTATTCCATAAAATAATGTTATATGAGCTTTAAATCTCTTTTAATCATCGAAATACTGTTTTAGGATGAACTTCTGGTATCGTAAATAATATAAGTGATTTTTTATTTTTTTTTTGCATGTAAATTACCGTTCAAAAGTTTGGGTTCGGTAAGATTATTAATATTTTTTTTTATAGAAGTCTCTTCTGCTCACCAAGGCTGCATTATTTGATAAAAATACAGTAAAAACAGTAATACTGTGAAATATTATTACAACCTAAAACAACTATTTTCCATTTTAATATATTTTAAAATGTAATTTATTCCTGAGATGCAAAGCTGAATTTTCAGCATCATTACTCCAGTCTTCAATGTCACATGATCTTTCAGAAATCATTCTAATATGCTGATTTGTCATTTTGTAAATCTTTTGTAACATTATAAATGTCTTAATTGTCACTTTCGATGAATTTAATGCATTCTTGCTGAATAAATTATTAATTTCTTTAAATAACAATAATAATCGTATTTACCCCAAACTTCATTTGAATTGTAGTGTAGAATGCAATGTACTCAATTTGACCTTCCCCTTCCAGTGTGACAAATGAACTGAAATGAATTACAGCGGTGATCGTTATGACTGATTATTTGAGCCAAAAGTTAGGATTTGAGCTGAATTATACATGCAAGTTAATTTCAAAGATGATTACTGAACGCCACTCACATGCAACGTGACGAGATCATGTAAGAACAGTGTAGCATCAAATTTGAAACTTAAATCATTGACTAATACCTTCTTCATTTTAAAAGAAGCATACAGTGAAGTATTCAGTGCCTTAATGTTCCACACTAAAGCCACAACATGCATGTCTTTTGTGCAGACCACACGGTTTAAGGATTTAAGGTGTGTTTCTCAGCCCACTGGCATAGGCTAAATGAGAACCGTAATCTAAGGCTGAAATGTCATATGTTTCTGGACCGGCGGGCACAGAACAGAACCACCCCACCCAAGCCAAGCTGCTCTACAATCAAAAGCTCTAACTACAGACACAGAGGTTTTTTAATGACACAGCAGAGCTATGCCATGCCGAAAATACTTCACCGAGAACTGCTTTTGGGAAGGCCTTCACACCAGGAATTTACAGTAGGCAAGTGGAAGGACAGATTTTCATGCAACACGCAGCAGCATGTTTGACATTCAGTTGTAGTACTGATGACTCAAAGAGGCCAATTTATTGTTTAGCTAGACTTTGTTTTTATTCATTTATGCAAATTTTAGTTCAATTTAAGCAGACAAGGTCAGGGTGCTTTTTCTGCCACGGTGTAAAAATCTAAAACGATGATAATAAAAACATGCTAATAATCAGTTCAGATATTCCCATGGGACATATGGTGAAGAGCCAATCCAACAGATGCCATTTATATATATGCAAGCCTTAAAGGTATATTAGCAAGAATGAACTCGTTTAGAGGGTGGAAATGGTCAAACTAAGTGGATAAACTAAATTATGGCTGTCTGTAGTGCAAGAAGAAAAGAAATGGATGAGACGTTTACTTAAGAGGTTTGCATTTTTTCATGAGGGAATTTCAATGATATAACAATATGTAAACTTTAGTTTGTGACATTAAATAAAGTCAGTAAATGCATCTACGTTGACGGAGTAACTTGCAGATCTGAAACATTTAATATATAAAATATATATAAACTCAGTCATACATGGTACTTTTATGAAACATTATAAATCAGCACAATGGTATAAAGGACTGAATGCATGTTGTCTAATCTGTAAGTCCACTAGCAAGTTAACTAAATATTATTTAATTTCATTACTCAGTGTGTAAAAACTGCATATATTACAAAGCTCTTTTGAATCAATTCAGGAGGACACATAAACATGAGCATTTCTTCATGCTTTAATTGACTACAAATGTACGATTTGCTTGACATTTTCAAGCCAAGCTTGAAGTAACCTATTCAGTGAAAGTACTTTCTGCTATATTTACTTCACCACAAAATCATTTTTCCAGTGTGTGTGTGAGGAACAGAGAACCATGTGTACAATTGGCCATCAGGTCTGTCTCACTCAACATCCTTCTCTACACAGGAGCAATGGCAGGGCTTCAAAGACTATGAGGTCACGTCCTGTTTCACTCCATAAGCCTGCTGTCAGCGGCCTCTGTTTGTTTAATCCACAAAAAAACACATCTTTGTTTTAAATGAAGTTTGAGACTTTCGTTTTTCTTGCCATACAACACTAAGGGGCTGTTTTTAACTTCAAGTCCTCCTTGAATTTGTAATAAAAAATCTTGTGACACAACAGTCCAAGACGTCAATCTGATAAAAAATCTTGTGACACAACAGTCCAAGACGTCAATCTGACGCATAAAACTGCTTGAAAATAGCCAAGACAGAAGGTAAGATGCATCCTGTGTGTAATCAGTTCCCATGAAAGTACGTATGATTCAATGAATAATATCCTTCATTTTCCTGGTGGTTGCTTGTGCACTTCCTTTCCTTGTGTTGCACGACTGCATAAACACACATGCACACTCAATGTGTGGCATTGCAGACACTCAGAGGAACTTCAGTATTTACGTAAGCATATGAGTCATAGCTACTTCGTAAGAGGTCAACATTAAATATCCATTCATACAGCCCTCTGCTACAGTATTACGCATCACATTTCCTCATGGAATCTGGAAAACATGAGTCAAACAAGTTGAGATGCCATCATTAAAAAAAAAAAAAAAAACATTTAATACGATGAGGTTTGTCTTTCCTATTTTGAGAAGTAATGGAGATCACATGTGTTTCATGAAGCATTACTTCTAAAATTTCATTAACTTTCTTCTAAAATTCATGTGGAAGATTAAAATAGACACCAAGTGAGACAGTTGCTGACACACAGTAAGAGTATGGACATAATGCAGACTCATGTGGATAACATGTTAAATCATTTGATCTTGGAAAATAAGACTTAAAGTAATTGTTGACACAGAGCCAATGTTGATTGCATAGATTGGTTTCGAATGACTATTAGATGAGAAATGATTGAATTCATATTAGGATTGCTGACTTGTGATTCCAATTTTGGGAAATCTGAGCACAGTTTAAAACACTGCTGACATATCTACTTAAACTCTAGAGGAAAGACATGAAGATCTTTATATGAAGAGAAAAATTTGAGAAAAGTCAGAATTTGCCTTCTATTCAATCTTAATGATTTTAAGGGGAAACAACTGAGATGTTTAAGTAATTTCACCTCTGATTTGACAGGACGATACTCAGATAATATTTTGCATCTAACGAAAGAGTTCATTTAGAAACAACCTTGATTTCTGCTAAACAGGCTCACTAGACGGCAGCATTAAATCCTATTTTATACTTTCATCCTGCTTTTTAGCGTTCAGGAAAGAGCACGGTTTTTCAATGTACAACGGAGCATAAAACCAAAAGTGTTTTTTTTGTGGCTTCCACAACAAATGTGACATTTCAGCTTCATAGATTTCAATGGAGTGTTTTTATTGAGTGTCACCAAACAACAGTGTGCTGAGAATGTTAATCAATCAATAAGGAATGGAAAAGTAAGAAAACAGTATAGGTTTGCTTTTCATTCGAATGGCACAAACTGAGAACGTGATGGGGCGACAGCGACGGGACTGGGTCACTTTCACGGGGATAATTGAAAAGTGATGAGGAACAGATGTGTGCTAAAGGCCTGGTTGGCGGTGGTGCTGTCACATTAAGAATACAAATGAAAGAGTCTGTAATCTTTATTGGAGATTAGCAGCAAAAAACACACAACTCCAACCATCACTCTCTCTCTCTCTCTCTGCTGGACTATATTCTTAAAAGTCATTCCTACCAGGATTCAGATCTTGGATAAACCTGTCTCAACTGTTTTATATTACACATTACATCTCAAAGACTTTATAACAGAGATGGGCAACTCGCACAAATATAAATGGAGAAAATTACAACGCTAAATGTGGCACCTGTATTAAAAAGCTAATAGAGCCCATTAGGTGTTTTTTTTAGTACAGAACACACTTGCACATCGACTAGACCAGCCAGATATATATTGCATATAATATAATAGCATTATTTAAACTTAAGGAGGACAAAGTTTTAGAGATTTTGATTGCTAAAAGTAAAATGTGATAGTGTGACAAAATGCGTCACTTTAAAGCTGATATATTAGATGGAAAAACCTGAAAAACATAAATAAGAATGCTTTGGCAACTAACTGAAAAACTAAAATTACTAAAACTAAAATAAACTAATTAAATCTAAATAGAAATCTAATTAGAAAAAATACAACTACTAAAAATGTTAATTTTTTAGCTAAATGTCTCATCAGTTTTCTCTTAAGATTCATTGTAATTCATTCATTCAAACTGCTGTGTATTACAAATGGTTAGAAATGAGAAATAATTAGAAATGATAAAGCTGAAATAATATAAAATGTAAATATGAGATGAAAAATGTACTTTAGGTAGCATGAGTTTGAAACAATTACATTACTAAGACTAAAATTGAAACAAAATAAATTGAAAACACAAATAAAAAACTAACGCTAAAACAACAACTGACAAAAGTACATAACAAAATTTTTTTGAACCAACTGAAAATTAAACTATAAAAATAAAAGCTATAACTACTAAATACTATAACAGTATATAAATAAGACTAAAAATAGTCTTCCTGTCGAAGCAACGTCATGCTGATAGTCAAAAGTCAAGCAATTTAATAGTTTAGATAAACGCTCATTTGTGAACATGCTCACCCCTATAAATTTCCTTCTGAGGTCCTTTTAGTACACAAAGAGATAAGACTATCACGTCTAAACGTCCATGACACACACAAGCATGAAGAAGCATAAAATACGCCCCTGCACTGCCATTAATAACAGCATGGTTTATTATTCATGAGAACTCCTCTAAGATAGTTTACGAACAGTGCACGATAATTTGTCTTCCACAAGTGGCGAGACACAGCGGAGCGTCGACTGAAGCCTGTCTTTCCTCTAAAATATGCACAGTTCATTTCAGAGCGTCCCAGCCCACCCACTGCTCTTCCATCACACTGTAATTTATGCATGTATCCTTTAATCTACCTATCCTGCTGGAGACCCACCCTTACAGTGCACCACACATACTCGCTCACTTGAGTTCATATCACACCTTATTTTTTACACAGTGGGAAAACATTACAATAAACATGAATGCCGTCTAATTAGCAATAACATCTTCATGATCAGTCATTCAGCCTTACATGGAGCTAGACGATTTAAAACTTCATCAGTGCCACAGAGACGAGGAACAAAGTTGTATTTGCAATATTTCAAGTCAAGTCACATTTACTTACAGCGCTTTATACAGCACAGATTGTTTCAAAGCAGCTTCATGATAATAAACAGGAAAATAACAAGTGTTGATGTTGTAAAATTCATCAATTATGAAACAAATTCAGTAAACAGAGGCTAATCAGAAGTCTGTGTCCATCAATTATTATATGTCCTCAAACTAAATTTTGTGGGGGGAAAAAATAAAAAAATATGTTAAACAAACATGCAATGTTCAGTTAATGTCAACCAAAGCTAAATATTTTCTTGTCTCCCTCCATAAATGCAGATGAACTGGATGAAACGTTCATTCATTATGGTGGATATTTAAAAAATTGAAATATTTAAAAAACATATTAGCACTATTCACTGAATATTTATTCAGTTTTGAGTCGCTATCTTAGGAACATGCTAGCATTAGACTCTACTGTAAATCAGCTGTGAGAGTTAGTAGATTTGCTTCACATGAATAATACTTACATGTCAGTGTTGTTATTGTTAAATCAAACTAAAACTATTTAAAAAACTGTATTTGTAAATTGCAAACTGAAATAAAAAATATATAAATATTACATGAAAACAAACTTTAAAACTTAAAATGAGAACTGAAATTAAGTTGAAGTACTACAATTATTAAAAAAAATTATTAAATTGAAATAAAAAAAAATAATAAAATTACTAAAGCACATAATTACTAAAACTTCAAATTAAAATGAGAAGTATATAAAAATATAAGCTAATTAAAATATTAATAAATCCTAATAATGTTTAAATAATATTTATATTTATTTATATATTTATTTATATATTTATATTAAATAATATTTATATTTAAATATCCAGCTCATGACGTTAAACCGAGCGGCACGAAGAGACAAAGAGACGTGCCAAATCCTGAACGGCGACTGACCGGCGCCGGTTAAGTAACTGGTCTAGCTCACTAGTTGTGAGTAGGGTGTGGTAATACCCTTGATAGTTAAAAGCTATCTAAACGGCGTATGAACCTAACAATGAGGTCAACACCTATGCTAGAGAACTAGCTAGCGAGGAGAGGAGTGTGGAACCGCCTCGTGAAATAACCCACAAGAAACAACCATGAGTAGACGACTAAATAAAGAAAAATGCCAGCCGGGTGGTCACCTGGACAAACAAGCGCACCGTCGTAGGTCTAGGACAGGGGTAGGCAAGTTCGGTCCTAGAGAGCCTCAGTCCTGCAGAGTTCAGCTCCAACCCTAATCAGACACACCTGAACAAGCTAATCAATGTCTTCAGGATTACTAAGGCTATAGGCAGGTGAGTTTTGTTTTCAGGGTTGGAGCTGAACTCTGCAGGACTGCGGCTCTCTAGGACCGAACTTGCCTACCCCTGGTCTAGGGCAACCCTGGGACCTACTTAGAAAAATTTGTTACAGGGAAGGAACAAAGATGTGCTAGGGCTAATTGTTGGTCAAATTTAGGATGCGGTTTAAGGTTAAAAAGAGGACACACACCAGGAAGTTGTACATCGAAAGACTGCGTAATACTGAAGTCAAAGAGCTCTATGAGACTGAGCTCAAGAAGCGTTTTGAGGTGCTTGGCAACACAATAGAAGAATCCAGCTTGGATGATGCACTCGACATTATCAATGGCACGATAAAGAAAACAGCTGAAGAGGTAATTGGCTTTAGAAGACATAAAACAGCTCCGCGGATCACCGATGAAGTCCTCGCGCTGGATGATGAACGCCGAGATGTGGGCAAAAAAAAGAACAACTGCCCAGATGACATGATTTGAAAACAACGATACTCTCAGCTGAAGACCGACATAGACAACGAGGTTGTGAAATGCCGTGACGACTGGTTCAACAAACAATGTTGCGAAGCAGAAGAAGCAAGACGAAAGAACCACATGCGCACTCTCTTCCAAAAGGTCAAAATGCTCAAGAAAGGAGTCAAAATGAATGAAAGATGCGGTAACATCAGAAACAAAGATGGCAACTTGCTCACCAAGGATACTGGTGTACTTAATAGATGGTATGAGGATGGCAGTGGTCTTTACAATGCACCTATTGAGGCAGATGAGGATGTTCTGGAGCGACTCTGGCCAAATTGCAAGAGAGATGTGCATGAACCGGACATCCTTGAGAGTGAAATTAGAACAGCCATCACCGAGATCAAATCGCGGAAAGCTCCTGGTATTGATGGCATTGAAGGCGAGCTAATCAAAAGCGGCGGCGAAGCCATAGTCCATATTATGCACAAGATTTGCAATAAAATTTGGGTCACTGGTGAGTTTCCTCGTGGTCACCATCCCAAAAAAAGGGGATACAACTAAATGTGAAAACCACCGTACAATTAGCCTCATTTGCCACTCAAGTAAGATCATCCTTGAAATGATCAGGAGCTGGATGAAGATCGATATTGAATCGCAGATGGCGGAGGAACAAGCCGGATTCAGACCAGGTAGAGGAAGAGATTTTCTCACTCAGATTGATAGTAGAGAAGTACCTTGCACTGCAAGACAAAGAACTTTCCTTGATCTTTATTGATTTCAAGAAAGCCTTTGACCGAGCGTGGCATCAAGGCCTTTGGAAAGGACTACACCACTATGGAATACACCACAAGCTGATCAATCTGATTGAGAATCTGTACCAGAAAACGCAAAGTGCTATAAGAGTCGGGAATGTTATGACAGATTGGTTCCAGCAAACAGTCGGTGCCCGACAAGGCTGCATTTTGTCTCCAGATCTCTTCAACATTCATCTGGAGCACATTATGCGAGAGGCACTTGATGATCTGGAGAGCCACGGAGCATGTGTAAGTGGCAGAACTATTAACAACTTACGGTTTGCCGATGACATTGGTCTCTTGACACATGCTCAGGTCCTTTTGGACAGAGTCGACAAGGCAAGCTAAAAGTATGGGCAAGAGATAAGTGACTACAAAACGAGTACAAAATCTGAGCAAACAGTGAAAAATAGAATAAAGGAAGGACTGTTGCTCAGAGGGAAGGAACTGCAACACGTGGAAAGATTTCAAGTCCCTTGGAACGACTCACTGCAAACTGTGACTGCTCTACAGAAATCAGAATAAGAACAGCCACGGCCTTGAAAGTGATGTGCGATCTGAACAACATCTGGAAAAACAAAAACATCAAGAATGAGACCAAAATGAGACTGTACAGATCCCTCATACTCCCGGTTGCCTTGTATGGTTGCGAAGCATGGACACTTAGGACTGCTGAAGAGAAACAACTGCTTGTATTTGAGATGGCAGCACTTAGAAAAGTACTTGGAGTTCGCATCATAGATAAGATGAGAAACAATGACATCAGAAAGGCTCTTAATTAGATAGAAATGATCATGCAAAAAGTACATGAAAGATAACACCAGTGGCTTGGTCATGTACTTTGTATGGATAAAAACAGGATTGACAACATTGCATTGCATGGTAGAGTAGGAGGTACCACAAAATAGGACGTCAAGGACCACAAGTTCTAATGAGAATTGTGCAAGATAGAGACAGGTGGCGTTTAGCGTTGACTCATGCGAGAGCCCACGTTGAAGTGCAATAGTTGCATGGAGATATGGCAATAAAGAAAGAAGATATAAACATAATAAATATACACAGTACACACACATATATATGTGTGTGTGTGTGTGTGTGTGTGTGTGTGTGTGTGTGTGTGTGAGAGAGAGTTGTAAATAAAACAAAGCTTATTGAAGAATGTTTTACAAGAAAACACTATTTCCTTTTTTCTACTTCAAAATTTCACTTTTAATATGACATGTTAAGTGAAAATAGTTTTTTCATTGTATAAGATTTTATGTTAGCGGTTAATGCAGACAGAGAGGTAGCTTACTAGGGTTTGGAAGAGAGCCTAGCATAGTAGATATCACACGGGCCTGTGAGTGTATATATAAGCACTCTGACCATTTGTGGAAAGAGTATGTAGACAATAATTAAAGTAGACAGTTTACCTTAAGTGGATGATAAAAGATTTATTAGTAGTTTCATTTAGTAATGGCTGTTGACTGCCAGCAGCCAGAGAAAGATGACATTATACTTCATTTCTCAATTATACTTCCTTTGTTTGAGAGCAAAAAAGATCTACAGACCAGTTCTCAAAAAAAAAAATAATAATAATAATAATAATTTGGTACCCTTGTAATACAATGTTCTTTGCACCTGGTAACATGTCCATACTACTCTGACAATAAAACACAATGCTATGAGGCAGTACAAGGATATGGAAATAATATATGGGAATAATTTCAAATATGTAAAATGATATTTATACAATATCCTAAGGCACTTCCTTAAATAACATGTTACTAATATGGTAAATGTAAAAACAAAAAAAAACACACACTAATATCATGGCAATCTTTTGCAAGTGTAAAGTTGTTGTTGTTTTTTTTGGACATGGGCCATGGTATTACAATGTTTTTAGACATGCAACATGGCATTGTATGAAGTATCTTTTATATTTATATAGTTAGTCAATTCAGTACAATTGCATACAAAGTACCTTAATAATACTATACTATGGTAGAAAAAGCAATGCTTTTTGTTGTGGTGTAAATGTTTCTTTGTTCTTCACACAGATATGAACACACAGACAAATATGAGCAGCTGGACAGGCTCAGACAGACATACTTCTAGCCTGAAGGCAGACCAGAGACCTCTCAGCCAATCACAGCGCCCCGTGACCCACCTCTCCTCAGGCTATTGGCTGGAGATGTGATGATGGACGTGCTTTTTGCCGGTGACATGACAGCATTCTCATCAGACGCCAGCTGATTATATAAGATGTGAAGGTAAAGCTGTGCTCACACTGAAGCTGAGGGCAGAAAACAAACACCATGAGTGACCCCATATGAAGGGCATTATAATCAAAACAATACGCTTCTCAGATGCATCATGGGGCATTGCTAACATTGTGAATACACTGTTGTGTACATGTAATGTAATATGCTTAATAGTGTAAAATACTCATCATCAGTTACTTCAGAAACAGGGTTTGTCTTATTTTAATGTTGACTAAGTAAAATTACGGTGGCCGAGAAGTGCAAAGCAAATCACAATTCTGAAAACAAAATAACAAATTACAAATGCAAATGCAAGTCTAAAAAACAAAATAACAATTCAGAAAGCACAACAACAATTCAGAAAACATTATAACAAGTCAGAAAACACAATGACAAATCCGAAAACAAATTTACAAGTCAGGAAACACAACGACAAATCAGACAAACTGGAAGAGGTAGGTATAGTTTGAGACAGCGCCATTGGTTTGGGATTACTCACCGCTGACTGGACGAGACATCTGTCAATCAACGTATACAGGGAAGAACCAGCCGAAGAACAGCAGAGTCGTGGTAGAAAGTTCGGAGATGGTATTAAAGTAGCTCAGTTTAAATGTATTGTATGAATTGCCCTTACTCTGGAATAAAAAATACGGAGTGTCTATTTACATTTACTTAAAAGTGGCTGTAGATCATCAGCTCCAGTGGTGCAGATGGATACTTGTCGTTTGCTTTTTGACGCGATCGACCCGGGTTCGATCCCGCCTTTTGCCGAACTTTTTTTTTCTCCCTTTTCTGACTGTCTCGTCCAAATTTTCAGCATCATTACTCCAGTCTTGGCGCGTGTGTGAACTATACCTACCTCTTCCGGTTTGTCTGATTTGTCGTTGTGTTTTCTGACTTGTTAATTTGTTTTCGGATTTGTCGTTGTGTTTTCTGACTTGTTATTTTGTTTTCGAATTTGTCATTGTGTTTTCTGACTTGTTATAATGTTTTCTGAATTGTTGTTGTGCTTTCTGAATTGTTATTTTGTTTTTTAGACTTGCATTTGCGTTTGTAATTTGTTATTTTGTTTTCAGAATTGTGATTTGCTTTGCACTTCTCGGTCACCATATAAAATGACTGAAAAAAGAAAAACTGTCTAAAACAAAAACTGTGTAACACTACACAGCCTTTATATTTATACTACTGCTCAAAAGTTTTGGGTCAGTAATATTTTTTACATTTTTTTAAATAAGTCTCTATGCTCATCAAGGATGCATTTATTTATTCAAATATGCAGCAGAAACAATAATATTGTGTGATATTACTAATTAAACTAACTTTTTCTATTGTAATGTATGTAAAATGTAATTTATATGGCAAAGCTGAATTTTCAGCATCATTACTCCAGTCTTCTGTGATCCTTCAAAAATCATTCTAATATGCTGATTTGCTGCTCAAAAATATTTCTTAGTATTATCAATGTTGAAAACAGTTGTGCTTCTTAATACTTTTGTTGAAATGGTGATACTTTTTGTTTAGTATCCTTTGATGAATAAACAGAAATTGTTTGCAACAATGTAAAAATCTTTACTGTCACTTTTGATCACTGTAGTGCATCCTTGCTAAATGAAAGTCAATTTGACTGACCCCAAACTTTTGAAGGGTTAATTTGGGATAACTCAGCAAAGAAAGATCTTTTTTTACTACTCCATGCACCTTTTAAAAACCCAAATGCCCTGGAGCTGCTCTTCAGCCAGAACATTCTGCCATTCCTCAGCACCAAACAATGTGGTCCTCTTGAAATACTGGAGCTCTACTTCAGCTCTCTATCCGTCTCTGTCTCCTGTCAGAAAGAGCCGTTTGCTGAGCCATCCAAACACTCAATAACACACTCTCATTGGCTGCCGTTGTCAGGGAAGCGTTGCTCAAGGAGGTGTTAACAATGGGCGTTAAGAGACAATTCACGGCTAATTGTTAGCAAACTAAGGATAAAGAGAACACACATAAATCACAAATACAGAGAAATAAGATTATGTTGCTTAGAATAAGTCAAGCTGTTAAATATTATAAATCTCTATCTATTTAGTTTTTCTGAAGATGCATTGTTTAAAAAAGCATGTTAGTTATGTTTACTACTGCTAGTTAGAAATTCAAACAAACCTCTAGTGCTAAGAAGCTATTAAACTTTGGCGTGTGACTCATGAATTGAATACTTGTGGAAATGTTCATTCATTTGCTTGCCATGTTGAGGACAGGTGTGCGATTGCTTTTCTAAGCAATTACACTTGCCCGCTTTTTTTTACTTGATGGACGATGAAATTAATTTAAAAAACCAAACTAGCAACCAAAACACATAGCACATTGTTACTGAAGTGGTCAGTTGTGCAAGGAAAATGAATCAAAAGTCAATCAGTACTGATGAAGTCGATGTGAGGGTTTGATGTCATTTTATGGGTATGAATATGAAATGCTGGGAGAGCGTTTTGGAAATATAAAAAGCATCAGTAAATCTGCGTGTGGATTTGCGGGGGTTAAATTAGGGATTTTAAGGAGGGGCTTGTTAGCGTGTGCATCACTGATTGGAGTTGCTATGGAAATGAGATTGAGTCTGTGCTCATGTTTTGTCTCAGATAATGAGGGGAGTTTTAATGTACACAAACAGCGTTTGTGACACATGCGAATCATTTTTATTTGTGCACATGCATGTCTGCTGTGTGGAAAACTACTCATGCAGATATAAATACAAGCATGTAAACACATAAACACAACTGAATATTTCATTTACCCCATCTGCTTGCTAATGGCTACATGAATGGAATTTTTTACATTGCACAAAATCACAAATAGGCTGTTTCAAATATGTGAATTGTTTAGCTTCTCAGATATTTCTCCTGATGATAGAGGCCAATAATTTCACATGTCTGTTCCTTCTCAGCGATGTGTTTAGATTTGGCAAGATACCAAAAATTGCAATCAAAAGTCATAAATCTAAATACAAACCTGAGCCTTTCCCAACTAATAGTCATCCAAGACCAATTTATGCGATCAGTATTAGCTCTATACTGTGTTAATAATTGTTTTTGGTTATTTTGAGTCTATTTTTATTTCTTTTAAGGAGTTTTAGGAAACATATCCGAGGAAAAAGGTCAGCATGCAAATGAAACAGAAACCTCTGAGAAATAACATTTTCTTCTACAATAATAGTTTTATGGATGTTACAGACATGCTAAAATAAGCATTTATGATATAATTATTTTAAACCGATTAAAAACCTATTTAAATCATATTATTTTAAACCAATTAAAAAATCATTTAAAAATAATTTTGCTCTCACTTTATTCTTCTGCCAATCACATTTACACAATAATAGACATAGTCACATGTGCTGTGTTTGCTAACTGCATTGCTCATGCTTCAAAAGTGCCACAAATTGAGTTCCACAAACCTTTATTTAGTATATGCCCTGACTCATTATGACCCAATAATCCCACAATAACAAGCAATTACTTTGACAATGGCTACAAAATGATGAGTTCATTTCGATATTACAGGAAGCAATTGTTCGATGCAGCCTTTTTGTCTCTTTTAAGATTCTTTCTCTGCCTTCACTTCCCTACAATCTCTCTCTCTCACTTCCTCACAGTAAATGGATCTTTATTTAAGCACAATGTCCTTTGTCTTATAATACAGAAGCTCAGCTTATTTTAAAGTGCTACGAGCACACGGCCTGCTATCCACAAATAAATCCAATGCCTGTGAGCATTAATGGGCTCTATTTATTACTTTGTGTGTGTGTGTGTGTTTAGATGTGGGCTGGTATAAAAATAATGGATGCTGGGCATCATTTAAGATCCATTTGGAGATTGCTTTTGTTTGTGTTTGTTTGTTTTTGTGTGTGTGTGTGTGTGTGTGTGTGTTCGTGCAGTCTGTGAGAGTCACTCTTTTAGGGGTCTGATCTCAATTTTTTTTTTATCTGCGTCGCACTTCAGGTCAGCACACAGTTACTCACTCAACGTCACACAATCTGCAAGCAACTTTTAATAAAGATGTTGCACTCTTCGTTAAGGCGCTCCTGTGTCTGTATTTTGCATGCTGTGTCTGTTTTCATATCTGTGTCGGTGGGTGAGTGAAACCATGAGAGAGTGTGTGTGGACTTGGGTAAAAGCCAGGCAAATAATTGCGGAGACACACACTGCCAAACTGGCCATTAGGAGACTCTGTGTGTGTGTGTGTGTGTGTGTGTG
>NW_015623473.1:182673-190403 GCF_001515625.1 Sinocyclocheilus rhinocerous | reverse complement strand
GGCCATTAGGAGTCTCTGTGTGTGTGTGTGTGTGTGTGTGTGTGCGTGCATGCGTGCGCGTGTGTGTGTTTTGGTTTAATGCTGGACTGCAGTCCTTAAAAAGATAACTCTGCCCTGTAGGCCAACTAGTGTAAAGACTATACGCTTTTGTTTTTACACACAAAACAAAAACGTATAGACTTGCGTCCTGCATTTATTTTTATTTTTTTGTGAAAGTAAGTCTTTGATCTATAAATCAGAATTTTCTTTCACAATGTGACAGATTTCTGAGAGGAAAAGGATATAAAAAAAAATGAGTTGTAGGATAGAACTTGATTTTCTCCATTGGGAATTAATTTGGATCATGTGTTACCAATCACACTGAAGCTAAGTTTGCTAAAGCATTGTCTGAATAGCAATTCAGCTCATTTTCAACTTGATCCATTGGTAAAAAATGATAAAGACAAACCTTTTTACATTAATATGCACTGATGAATAGTGTATAAGATGGCTGTGCACGATAAAAAAAAAAGAAAATAGAATTCATTTTGATTTCACATTGATTTTTAAGACTTGAAATCGGCACAGTAGTGCACGTTATGTATGAGTAGAGGTTTTAGACTTAGTCTATATCAAAAGCATGTCTACAGAGCACAGCAACAGAAGGCTAGTCAAAGAGAAAGGAGAGAGAGCATGTTGAGAAATACCTGTGGCTTGAGGAAGACTGTCACTTTCTGTTGACATGTAATGAACTTAATATGCACTGATGAATAGTGTATAAGATGGCTGTGCACGATAAAAAAAAAAGAAAATAGAATTCATTTTGATTTCACATTGATTTTTAAGACTTGAAATCGGCACAGTAGTGCACGTTATGTATGAGTAGAGGTTTTAGACTTAGTCTATATCAAAAGCATGTCTACAGAGCACAGCAACAGAAGGCTAGTCAAAGAGAAAGGAGAGAGAGCATGTTGAGAAATACCTGTGGCTTGAGGAAGACTGTCACTTTCTGTTGACATGTAATGAACAGGTGAACCGCAATAAGACTAACAGAGAGAGAGAGCGAGAGAGAGAGAGAGAGAGAGAGAGAGAGACGTGACTCTCATGTTGAAATGTCACGACAGTATGGGCTCTGAGACAAGGTCTTAACACAGGCCAACTGCATCAAAATTCCCCCAACACTGCACTAGTGCACTGGACTGGAATTATGTAAATACATATAATTATAGGCTAATTAAAAATAACATAAAAATTCTGAAAAATAAAATAAAACAAACTTTTTATAAAAAAAGTAATACAATTGAATTAAAATAAAACCAAATCAATAATAATAATAAAAATAATAATAATTATTAATAAAATATGGAATTAAATTAAATATGGAATTAATTGTTAATAAAATAAAATAAAAATGTAATTAATTAATTAATTCACATGATCCAAAAGTTTATTTTGAATAAATAAAATGTATAATAAATAATATAATAAACAGTAAAACATAATAAAATTAAAATTAAAAATCAAGTAAAAATCAATTACAATCAATCAATAAACAAATGATAATTAAAAATTTAATTAAACACATTCACTAATATTATAATAACTGTATTATTATTATTATTATTAAAAATAAAACTATGTAAAAAGTGTAATTTGAATCAAATAAGTAAAATAAATTAATTCATATAATAAATAAGTTATTTTCAATATTACTGGAAATATTAAAATAAAATTTCATTAAAATAACACCATTTAAACAAACAAAGAAATAAATGGTTTCAATACATCAGTCACTCAAAGCTTGGCATATTGAACGAGATGATGAAGGCCCTTGTTGGATATCTTGCTGATTCAGGCAACTTAATCTCATACAACATTCAGGTCAGAGCATTAGCACCTTTCCTCAGAACAAAATTAGCAATAAGGCTAGCTTACTTTAGCTTGACCCTGCTCAGAGATGCTAAATTGAGATTGCTGAGCTAGCATCACGTTTTATTGAGTCATCAGACACACATAAGAACAGCTCTTCTGTGTCAGAGACAGATTCCGAGACTTCTATCAATATGTCTTGGAGTCACATTCAGCACTGTAAGCGCTATAGGGATGATATAATAGACCACAATTCACAAACTTATACTTGCAGTACAAGTAGGTTTACAAATATTAGCCCAAAACACATGCACGGTTATACACTAATACAACGTCCAAAATATTTTATATTCATTATAAATGAGGATGCACAAATCAGAAACATATTACTTTATATTGCTAATACAGAAATGTGAATAAAGTGATGCTGTTTGTTAGTGCAAGTAGTTGTGGGTGATATATGCATGCATGCTAACTTCGCAAATCAACATTTATGTCATACTATTTTCTGTGCACTATAATTTGGGTTGCATTAATCCTAATCGATAGATAGTATATGATTCAGATATTATTAGTTTTAATATTTTGAATGTATTTTTTAAAATCTCTGTTTTCATATTAATTTGGGCTTTAGTATTTTTGCTGTGTGCTTTTCTCACAACATTTACATTTAGTCATTTAGCAGAAGCAACTTACAGAGGACAATAGAAGCAATCAAAATTTTGTAATAATGAATAAACAGAAACGATTCCTTGGAAACTTGCTGAAATAAAATAAGTATTATTATTATTTATAATTTATTTCAAGTAACGAAAATGTGTTTTTATGATTTCAGTTTTATAATAACCCTAAACAAATATAGCCATTGTGCCAAATATATCGATGTGGGGGATTTCTTTCCCTATATCTGTCAAAATATTGTGTGATTTATTACCCGAGGTTCCCCTGGTGAAGATTTGAGATGTGGTTCAGTGACCAGAGTGCCACCTTTGACCGCCTCCACACGCATCTCACCAAGTGCACTACAGATCCATTTAGTGTAAGTGAGAGTGTGCAACCAGTCCTGCCTACATGTTCACCCCTCCTCGACTGAGATCCAATGAGAATGTGTGTGTGTTGCTGTAAGCAGACATATATCATCCTTCACTGTATTCCCAGCGCTCACAGGCCTACACCAATGAGCCCTGACGTGAAAAATCCACGGATCCCAGCACACTTGATATGGCGTGACCCCGGCAGAGCGCGCAGGTTAAGCACAGAGCAGCAGAGGCGGTCGCAGCGAGAGGTGTGTCTGGACAAGTGTGTGTGAGGAACAAAATCAAGTGTGTTTTCGATCGGACCCTTGAGTCCGGGCCTCTGTTTTCTCATGTCAACAGTGTTATCGTAGATGACTTATCAGTTGTTGCTCTGAACGAAACAATAGCTCTGCTGTTACCTTGACCTTCACACTTCCTTCAGCCTTGTTAGTTGTATTTCAGAGATACAGATTGTGGTGTAATATTCAGAATCATTATTTATAACACTTTCAAGGTATCAAAACAGTGAAAATTATTACTTAATGTCAAAAGTTTAACCACTGGCAGCCCTAGCTCTTAACTTTTGAGACTAAATGTGTTAATGATGTGAAATTATTATTTTTTTTAAATGCCATTAAATTTAATGCAGTCGTTGAATTCAAAGCTCAACAATGCAATTGCTAAAAAAAATAAAAATAAATCACAGAAATCCACAAAATTGTAAAACAAAAATGGAGATTACAGTAATGTACTTACAATGGAAGTCCAAAGGGCAAGATATTGCATAGGGAAAAAATGCTTAAATACATAAAAAATATTAAAAAGCATAACCAACATTGTTGTCCAATCCTTCAACTCTTGTCATGACCATATAAAGCAAACTACAATTCAAATGTTTTTTGTTTTTGTTTTTTTTTGGTTAATACATTTATTCAGCAAGGATGCATTAAATCATAAGTGACAGTAAATGCTATTCTTTCTATTAAACAAATCTGTATCATGGTTTCCACAAAATAGAAGCAGCACAACTGTTTTGAACATTAATAATAATAATAAATGTTTCTTGAGCAGCAAATCAGCATATTAGAATGATTTCTGAAGGATCATGTGACACTGAAGACAGGAGTAATGATGCTGGAAATTCAGCTTTGCATCACAGAAATAAATTACAGTTTAAAATATATTAAAATGGAAAACAGCTATTTTAAATTATATTATTTGATAATATTGTTGTTTTTACAGTATTTTCAATCAAATAAATGCAGCCTTGGTGAGCCAAAGAGACTTTTTTTTTTTTAATCGTACTGAACCCAAATTTTTGAATGGCAAAAACTCCACTCATATTATTTACGATATCAGAAGCTCATCCTAAAACAGTATTTGCAGTTTCCACAAAATAGAAGCAGCACAACTGTTTTGAACATTAATAATAATAATAAATGTTTCTTGAGCAGCAAATCAGCATATTAGAATGATTTCTGAAGGATCATGTGACACTGAAGACAGGAGTAATGATGCTGGAAATTCAGCTTTGCATCACAGAAATAAATTACAGTTTAAAATATATTAAAATGGAAAACAGCTATTTTAAATTATATTATTTGATAATATTGTTGTTTTTACAGTATTTTCAATCAAATAAATGCAGCCTTGGTGAGCCAAAGAGACTTTTTTTTTTAAAAATCGTACTGAACCCAAATTTTTGAATGGCAAAAACTCCACTCATATTATTTACGATATCAGAAGCTCATCCTAAAACAGTATTTGCATGACTAAAAAAGAGATTTAAAGCTCAAGTAACATTATTTTATGGAAGAATTAATATAAGGGCTTTAACAAGAATTCAAGCTGCATGTTGCATGCACCTTTTAAAATGAATTAATTAACATCTATTTTTGAATGCATTACTGTACACACAATTTTTCCTTGTTTTTCCAAACTAAAAGACGAATCCAAATGACTTTCTCTAGTACTGGTGATAAAACTGCTGAGTTTGAAAATGTGAATGGTCATTTACAACAAATTTCTTCCCATAATGTCACAACTATTTAAATAAAAGACCTTTGAAGAGAAAACAAAATCTAAAGTAGGACTGCAGAGCTGAATGCATTGTTAAACATGGGTGTAACATGAATGGGGCCAGATGTGAAGTGAGTTGCTAAAAAAAATGCATAATTCATTAACGTTTTCCAACAGGCTGTCCATTGAAAAGGAAAGATGTTTCAGATAAACTTGCATGCTATCATGCACCAATACATTATTCGCAATGAAAACAGGAGCATGCATTAAGAAAGTAAAGAATTGTGCTGAAGTGTAAAACAGACAAAAAGACTAAATCCTTATTTGAATGTAATGACAGCTTCTGAAATCCAAATGACTTTCTCTAGTACTGGTGATAAAACTGCTGAGTTTGAAAATGTGAATGGTCATTTACAACAAATTTCTTCCCATAATGTCACAACTATTTAAATAAAAGACCTTTGAAGAGAAAACAAAATCTAAAGTAGGACTGCAGAGCTGAATGCATTGTTAAACATGGGTGTAACATGAGTGGGGCCAGATGTGAAGTGAGTTGCTAAAAAAAATGCATAATTCATTAACGTTTTCCAACAGGCTGTCCATTGAAAAGGAAAGATGTTTCAGATAAACTTGCATGCTAACATGCACCAATACATTATTCGCAATGAAAACAGGAACATGCATTAAGAAAGTAAAGAATTGTGCTGAAGTGTAAAACATCATGACTAAATCCTTATTTGAATGTAATGACAGCTTCTGTATGTACACAAGTCAGTTAATAGGAAAAATCTGCCATTTCACACCTGGAATGGATGATGACTATGGAAAAAGTTGAATAGGATCCACACGGGTGCGACTCAGAATACAGTATGTCATGCCAGGCAGAGCCCAGCGAGGTGGTAACCCAAACCAGAGGAATGAGAGAGGGATGGAAAGTTTGTGCAGGAAGAGAGGAGTGAGTGAGAAGGGCAAGCAGTTGGTGGTCACGGGGTTCGCGGGTGATCGGGGTCAGTGAGCGTGTGTGAAGGAGAAGGGGGCGGGAAGAAGGATGAATATCACTGTGGCTTGTTATGTCTGTATGATCTATGGAATGCAAAATAAAATAACAATTTTGCTTGACAGATGCTCATTTGTAAGGTATAATGAATTGCATTTACATATGAGTTTTAAAATGTAAATAAAGAATGGCTACCCAGAACGCATCAGAACTGAAAGGGGTGTGAGTCAAGGGTGTATTCTCTCCCCCTTTCTTTTTCATCGTTATGCTGAAGTGATCATGAGGAATTCATGTCTGGAAGATAGGTGTGAAGATTGGAGACAGAAATATCAACAATCTTCGTTCTGCTGATGATACAACTTTATTAGCAGAAACCGAGGATGATCTGAAACACCTTATAATAACAATTCAAAGGGAAAGCGAAAAGATGGGACTCCACCTGAACATCAAAAAGACTAAAATCATGTCTACAGCTGGATCCGGAACAATTAACGTAACCCTCAATGGAGAGGACATTGAATGCGTTAAGGAGTTCTGCTTCTTGGGATCTATGATTGACCAAACCGGCGACTATGTACACCTGAAATAAAGCGTTGAATATCAATTAGGATGTAATGCAATGCTAAGCATGCAACAAATCTGGAAGAGTAAAGACATCAATCTTACAACCAAATGTAGACTAGTCCAAGCAATTGTATTTCCTATATCAATATATGGATGTGAAAGCTGGACTGTGAAAAAAACGATCGAAGGAGGATAGACGCCTTTGAGTTATGGTGTTGAAGAAGGCTCTAGAGAATACCATGGACAGCAAGGGTTTCCAATAGAGAGGTCCTGAAGTGTATAAAACCAGAGGCAAAATTACAAATCTGCGTCTTACCTTTTTCGGCCATGTGATGCGAACAGCTTCACTAGAACATGCAATGATGCTTGGCATAGATAGTGGAAAAAGGAAAAGAGGCCGGCAAAAAACACGTTGGCTTGATATCATTAGAAGTGACACAGACTTAGGCATTGAACAGCTGAAAAAGAAAGTAGAAGATCAGAAAGCATGGCGAGAGTTGGCCCATTGGATTGCCAAGAGTCGGATACGACTGAATGGCTAATAATCATATATTTTACATTATCATATTTTCTGGTCATGTCAAAACTCTGTGCACGAATCTTATTAAGCTTGTATTAAACCTAGAAAGTTTCTTTATGTCTCCTGCTCCTCAGATTTTTCTCCGGGGAAAAAGACATTTTTATTTCACCTGGCTGGACCTTGATGAGAAACTTCAAAGAGCTTTGAAACATAATATGATTCTCCTGCTACAGCCCGTATCTGTTAGCAAGGGCTGGCGTTTTGTTAAATACCAAGTGTTTCCCAAGCTGATTTCAGGAATTGTCTGGGAAATGAGCCCTGAAATCACACAATTCCGCTCCTGACCGGCCAATTGTCTGCCAGCTGCAGAAGAAAACAAGCGCGAAACGTGAAATCAAATTTGTGAAATCGGTCAAGATCGGAGTAGCAAGTGTGACCTTGGAGTTTATTTACGCTTTGCCAGTCCCAATTAGACAGTAATTGCACGTCTTAACGAGAAAGAGAAATTTCTCAGCTGTTAATGAATCCTCCCATCATCTGCGAAGATGTGCGGCTTTGGTGCGAATATGACGCGCTCCATTCCCAGCGGTGCTTTGACTCGGTACCAGGCCGTTTGGAATCCTCCAGCTGGAATCTCTCTTTGGATCGGCATGCCGGTTTCTACAGTAACTGTATACACGGCGACGGAGAATTCTGGAATGCAAAAACACGAAACGAGCGAGAGAGAGAGAGAGAGAGAGAGAGAGAGAGAGAGAGAGAGAGAGAG